>NC_049983.1:18573535-18576905 GCF_000003815.2 Branchiostoma floridae | reverse complement strand
ACATTGCGCGGGCTGTGTCAGGACTGTACGTGATATGTCAATATTGTATACAATGGTGGTGGGTAGGGCTGGGTACCGGTACAGTGTACCCGTACAAAACCGGTTTTTCTTATTGGACCGGTCCGGAAAAACCAGACCTGAAAAAATTTGGTGGACTGGATGTTGGATCTTTTGGAAAATGAATAGATTGTATGATCGGGCATTCACAGGTTTTTTGAGAATAGCAAGAGCAAAGTAGCGTTGAGTCTATAGTCGTTTCTACCAAGGTTTATAGCTTATCGTACAGACGCAGTTAGCCTTGTAGGGTTTAAAATGCCAGTTGGAGTCGAATAGATTTACAGATTTCTTTCCAGTGAAATGGACCATTGTTTTGAATTTTGTCCATTCACAAGTTTTCACATACTGAATCAGGTCCAGGTTCAGGTCCGGACCTGGACCTGATCCTCTGGACCTGAACCTCTGGACCTGAACTGAACCTGGACCTTAAGTTTCTGTACCGGAACCCAGCCCTAGTGGTGGGACATTAGACCACCACCAGAATTTTCAAGCAAAAAAACAACAACTGACCCTGATCTGGGCGCCTGCCACGGCCGCCGCCGCCACGGCCGCCGCGTGACGAGTAGCCGCCACGTCTGGGTCCACCGCCTTCAGTGGGACATTCCCTGGCATAGTGGCCAATCTCGTGGCACCTGTAACACTCCTGCCTGTCCTGGTTATTCATTCTGAGGGCAGTCAGCACTGGAGTGGATGAAATAGCACCATTAGAGAGGTAAATATACCACAATCCTAAGGATACTAGTTATACTCATCAAAGCAGAGACATACTCCAGATTATGAATGAGTGAATTATAACAAGCCACATTTTCTATTGACAGAAATTGAAGCTTATAATTCTGTGGTTGGACAGAATGTTAGTAGCACTACTACTTTACTATTACTAGTATTAGGAAGGTATTTTCAAGCAATACTTCAATACTTTATTCAATAAGGCCATGTTGATTTGATCATGTGGATGACATCCTCTGGGAAAAATAAATTGCCCTCATTATGAAATCAAAGTGGTCAGGAAGGTTGAACAAATGACTGAACACACAGAATATAGTATACCAAACAACAGATTCTTCATTTTTGTTTTTTTCACATCTTCTTTGACCTTTTAATGGTCTATGACATTTACACTTACATCTAGTTGTAGTACATTTCCGATATCTATTTTTGCAAAGCGACTGATATGTCCATCTGTGGGATCAGGGTCTCTGTGTGGTTTCAGACTGGCTGCCAAGAACTTAAAATAACCCTCTGCGAATTTGTTTACTTCCCCCGCGACCTTAAATGCAATTGTAGTAATCAGACAATGGTCAGATAGAGAACACACATTATTGGCGCATTACTTCCCATAATATATCGCTTTCTTCTGCTACTTATAACATTTTTATACATGTTGTCGGTATTGCGCTTTACACAGTCAGTTATCTGCCTAATTGTACCACTTGTACTGATTTTAGCACACATTTTCAGTCAATTTGACATGGACGTTTCACAAATTTTTTGGCAAATGTCCGGCATTGGTCATTTGATGACTGTTCGTCATGCAGATAAGTGAAGTCACTAACAATGGAGTGAATGGGAGCTGGTTTGGAATTTGGGGATTCCGTGCAATTGACCGAAGCGTGCGGTTATCTGACATGCAAATAACTGGCTTCTACTGTAATGAAATCAACATGGCCTAAATGATACTGGGAGCCAATGAGTATAATTTCCAGGATAGCAACAGAAAGAAAATCAACTGGTATCTAGCCTAACCAAGGATAAAGTCCTTGACCTATAATTTAAACCATCCAGGACAACCACTTTCAGAATTACAAGTACCTAGTTTCGTTCCTTTGAATCTATTAATTTTCAACAGCAGGGTTATACTTTGGGGGTTTTGATGGAGAATTTATTCCTTCAAATTTCAATAGATATGTGGTCGATGGGCCTTTTCTCGAACGACATCAAGGTTTGGTTCGGCTTTAGTAACATAAATATAAAATTTCTCTCCCTCCCTCCTTCCAGAACATATTTTTAGTGCCGTCATGACTTCATCCACGGGTGCTTGTATCTGTGCCCAGTGGTGCCATGTTTATACTCTGGTCGATGATTTTTTTTTCCCCTCAGAAAATCGAAGCCCGTCCATGCAGGGCGTGGGTGTGCTCACGTATGGACTGTGCCTTGTGGTGGGAGGGGCGATGGTTGAGCAGAGGTTCCCGCCATATGGCAACCGTCTTTCACTTCTAATCTACGAAACGCAGAGCCAAAATACCTACGCTAAATTCGTCCCCTGTGTCCTTAGTTAGTCAGCATACAACGGGAATTCGTCAACATTTGAAATATACTGAGATAAGTAGGGAAAACTGAGGTGAACTTGGTGGCGATACTTCGAGCAGAAAGTCGTCAGTTCCGGTCAGCGACCTTTGACATCCTGACAGAAAATTCGGATTAAACCAGAAACTAGAGCAAAAAGGAGCGATACAAAATGTACAAAGTGATCTTGACATCCTGTGGAACATTTTAGACGAGTGACACTGGCGGATTGAAGGTAGAAATGTGGGAAAATCTTACCTGTTCGTCGGGAACTCAGAAAGTGCGTACCACCACTTACACGTGTTTTGCGCACGGCTCGACTGCGGTTGTTCGGTGCCGTGTGCAGAACACATTTGGGCTATGACGTCGTTAAAATCATCTGTGAACGCGTGTGTCCTCATTCCGGCTATGAATTATTAAATCATAGCTTTTCACAGGTTCTGGTTTCTCCATTCTGCTACGCAGATTTGAACCTGCGCCCCAGCACACCGCTAGGTTCGACCTCAGGGTTCGTGACCTGCTTTATCTGCTTATCTACAACTGGGGGCGTCGCCACTAGTCAACTATCAGCCAATCAGAGAAGGCGCTTTGAAATTCGTGTTGTCCAAAGATTTAAAAAAAAGGAAGGGTTACTCTTAATAAGTCAAGTTTATTGACATCAATAACTTATTGGTCTATGAAGATACCATAACGTTACACCAAGGCTTTTATTTATCTATTTCGACCGTCCGTCTTACATCCAAGCTTGTATTTTTAGGGTAACCGTAACTTTGAAATCCTTGGGATCTGTGGGATTCCTGGGAAGAGGTAGTCTCCAAGCAGACCCTAGTCGCCCTACGGTGCCTAAAGATAGTATCAAAGCTGGCAAAGGAGTTAAGCCGGCCAAGGAGAGATAGCCGCCCCGGCCAGGGAGTCAAACGGGCACCGGAGCCGGCTGTACTCCTTTGCCAGCTTTGATACTACTCAGTATCTTTAGGCAACGTAGGGTCTGCCGGAGTTGGAGACTAGGGAAGACTCTACCAGCCAG
>NC_049983.1:18404755-18407198 GCF_000003815.2 Branchiostoma floridae | reverse complement strand
TTTACACTGCTTTGCAGTGGGCCGGACTATAAGAACTAACTGGTAGGAAGAAAAAAAGACTATGAGAATTTGGCTGTCTGTAGAGACTTCATTTGTATGAAATGTTATGATTAACGAGGTGAGCGGCATCCCTCCGCGGCATCAACTGGTCTATCTTTTGCAACAGTTCTTCAGGCGTCGGCCGCTTTCTTGGGTCCACAATCCAGCAGGACCTGATGATGCGGTACACCGACAGCGGACAGTTCTCCGGCTGCTGCAGACGGACTCCTTTCTTCAGCAGCTCCAACAGTGTGCACACGTCCGGGTGCATCGGACCGCCAGCATAGCGCGGCTCCTCCCCAAAGCTGGCGATCTCCCACAGCAGCACACCGCACGACCACACGTCACTCTCGCACGTGTACACCCCGTCCCGTAACGACTCCACGGCCATCCACTTCAGCGGCAACAGCTCCTCCTCCCCGCCCTGGTTGGTGCGTTTGTACGCCGACGACACGTAAACGTCACGGGCGAGCCCGAAATCCGCGATCTTGGCCACTTTCCTATCGCTGATGACGACGTTACGAGCTGCGATGTCCCTGTGTACGATCTTCAAACGTGCCAGCTCTGATAACCCATTGGCCACACCTGCAGCAAAAACGAGTCGTTCTAACAGTCTTCTATGCCCCGTCACCCGGCACTCTTCTCTCATGCTCCACAGGTACCGCCGCAGTTCTTCATTGGCCGCGTACTCCACGACAATGTACTGCGGGTCCGATTTAGTCAGAGCTCCATAAAATTTGACCACGTTCGGGTGTCCCTCTTTGTCCTCGTGGATCCTTGCAAGGATGTCCATTTCACGACGAAAGTCGCGGACAGCTGACTCTGTTATGCGGTCAGGCCGGATACATTTGGCGGCGACCAAAACCTCGTAGCCTGCCGGGACGCGCAGTCTTCCCCGCACGACATGGCCGAACTCTCCCTCACCGATCATGTGTTCGAAACGAATGTCCTCTTTGTCAATTTCCCACGATGAAAAGGTTTCCATTTCTATGTCATCCTCTGTGTTCTTTGTATGTACCCCACGCCGTCTTACCAGGGTCACAATCACGATGCAACCGACTATAACCATGACACTGATAACGGGGATCAGCACTTGAACGACAACTTGGTTATGTTCAGATTTGGGAACGTTCTCACAAAATTTACCCCACTGTCCTTCTGCACAAGTGCAGGTGCCATTGGCTGAATTACATATGGCGTTGTTCTGACAGCGACAGCTCATGCTGCAGTTCAAACCGAAACTGCCAGGAGCGCAGGTGTGGTCACACCTGTCTCCATGAAGACCTGGAGGACAAATGTAAAAGTTCTGACATAATTCACCCCACTGTCCTTCTGCACAAATGCAGGTGCCATTGGCTGGATCACACGAGGCGTTGTTCTGACAGCGACAGCTCATGCTGCAGTTCAAACCGAAACTGCCAGGTGCGCAGTTGTACTCACACTTGTCTCCACGACGACCTGGAGGACACAGACAGCCCTCCCACCTGTCACACGTTCCTCCATACTGGCAGTCACAGACCTGGCTACAAACTTTTCCATAATAGTTGGGTGGGCATTTGGTAGCGTTGAGAACGAAAGTGGCATTGATTTCTTCACCGTCTACAGCCTTTACCACGCAAATATATTCACCATTGGCTGATTCTGAGATTGTCTGTAGAATGATTTTTGTGCCATTAACGTTATAATCGTTTTTCGCTTGATAAACCCACGTCATGTTTGCAACTCGGATATGTGGGGTCAGGCAAGTCAAAGTCAGATTGGTACCGATGTACTTCACGACTGAATCGCCTGGTGTAGCGACGATAACAACCTCAGGCCAGGGAATATCACAGGCCCTCCCTCTCCAGCCCGGATGACACTCACAGGCACCGTTGAAGCCATGGCAACGAGCTCCGTTCTTACAAACGCAGTCCTTGTCACAGTACAGACCGTACCTGCCTTCGGGACACCCTGTAATGTTGTACTGGAATATGTACTCCACGTGCATTGTGGCCTCGTAATATGCGACGTTACCGCCACATTGAATTCGATAGGGCGACGTGGACCACATCTCATTTATCTCTATAAGCCAAACATAACGGATACCTACCATGTCGCACTGACCATTCTTTGTCCACTCAGGCAACGTGTCACTACCACGAGAAGCATCAAACAGTACAAACTTACCCTTACTTCTCAACTGTCTGTCGCGACATTGAAACTCGATTCTGCCTTGATTCTCAAGCGCCGCTCTGTACAATTCTGCATTTCCCCTCAGGCCGGCAATACACAATCGTAGAGAGCAATTTTCCATGATAGCATTAAAGCCATGGTCCCGCCAATAGGGGATTACGTCGGCTGACTTGTACCGCCTGCCCCCATTTAGTACGACATCGTACGTTCCATTAGTACTGCTCATCAATAA
>NC_049983.1:18391747-18404655 GCF_000003815.2 Branchiostoma floridae | reverse complement strand
CGGATTCGTGCGCGAAATTCTACCCAGCCAAACAAACATCGTAACCCAACTCATACAGCCTCAAAACTTACGTATCCCTCTACTATTCACCACAGTTTCCGACTCGCTGACGTGCACAGAAAAATTTCTATGGCTTTTCAAGAACTGCGACGACCTATTTTGTGCCCGATCTACTTATGTCCACGGGGGTCGCCCATAAATACTGTGTTATGCGACCTTAAGCAAACTTGACCTTGGATTTTTTTCCGCTCATGCAATAAAACTAGTCAAGATATAAAACCGTACCAAGTTTTAGAGCAGAAATCCAAATGGTTCCTGAGATATGGCCAACTTTGCACTTCGACGCCTAGCACAGGTGTCGGCCCCGTACAAGGGCTATTTGTGGGGCCGCTAATTGGTCTCATTATCTCAACAAATCTAATATTCTGGTTGACTTTTTCTTCTACAAAGAGCTTGCCAGACCTTATTCTAACGTTCTGAGTGATTGGGGTTGGGGGTTAGTCTTTTTTCGGCGGAAAAAGGGGGGGGGGGGGGTAGAGCGGGTATTGGCTCACACTAAGTCCTATACTTAAGCATAGGGCGCGGTCTTGGCGGCCGTTGCCATGGTAACGGCGGGTCTGACGGTAACAAATATGTTATAGTTCAAGTCAGTCGACGTCAGTACCTAACATATCGGTCAAATTTAATGCTGTTGTCCGTCCCTGGGGAATTCCCACTTTAGTTAAAGGTAGCAGAACACAGTTTTTCGCCTATGGGGATTTACATGGTTAAGGACCCCAAAGTGAGGTGGTTCGACGACTCAAAAAATATATCAGGGTGCAAAAGTAATTAACAAGAATTCGATATGTTGGAGTTGAGGGTATAATCTACAACACATGTGAAAACGAGATGAAGTTTGTCGTCTCGTTTTCCCAGAAAGAACACTTTGAAATGACCCCCAGCGGAGGTCACCATACTGCAGCCGACACACGGAAGTAGCGGGAACCGGATTCGTGCGCGAAATTCTACCCAGCCAAACAAACATCGTAACCCAACTCATACAGCCTCAAAACTTACGTATCCCTCTACTATTCACCACAGTTTCCGACTCGCTGACGTGCACAGAAAAATTTCTATGGCTTTTCAAGAACTGCGACGACCTATTTTGTGCCCGATCTACTTATGTGGTCGCCCATAAATACTGTGTTATGCGACCTTAACAATCATAACTTTGCAATAGATTAAACAATGCGGTTATATTCACCGTTACTAAAGCTGTCGCATTATTTGATGTGACCAACCTCATCATACAGCCTTTTTTCGACAAGACAACCGAACTTAGTTCGACAAATGCTCGGGACTATCCAAAGAATGTCCTCTCAGTTGGCAACCGTTCTTTCTTATTGCTTACTTGGTAATGCAAAGGCACATGTGGGGTGTCTGTGTGGCGCAACGGCTAGAGCGTTTAAGGAATCAGAATCAGTAGGTCCTGAGTTCGACACACGCCATGCCCCTGCCCCCATGACGGTGGAGTGACGCCCACCGAGCCTCACGGCTAATTTGTCTAAAGGTGCCAAAAACACCTACGGATTTGATGCTGCCACTAAGACCCGTGAACTTTAAAAAAATGCACATTCATACAACGTAACCTACCCAGAAACATAATGAACAGACTTGGTGTCAGATTGGCAAATACAACCATATCAAAGTCAAATATCAAGGAACTTTTAGATACATACGGCGTACCTGAACATGTCTCCCATATGAAGAGGACAGAACTTACCAACGTCCGACTGGCTGGTGTGATGGCTCTTCGGTGACTGAATTTCGCCTTGTACTTCCGTTTCCTCAAGCTTACGTCACGCGGAAATCAGTCAAGGAAGAAACTTATCGCAATTACAGGAAACCGGCTAAGCAGAACAAAACACTCAACCTCCTGATTTATCGTTTAATGCTTAGTCAAAACGTCAAAAAGCTTCTTATGTCAATTTGCACGCAGCAACCACCTTTCGTCATGGCATCATTTCAAGTATGCTGTGAGACAAGCAGGAAGTGAGCCCTTTTCTACAAGCCAAAAGATATGCCAATTTGAGGCCATTGACCTAGGACAGACCTGTCTGTGCTAAGCAAACCACTTTGCTACAAGCAAAAGGTCTGTTATGCAGCAGTACATGGAAAAGCACATAAGGGGGCCAAAATTGCCATGTTTCTTCGGTACCCACTCAAACACCCAAATCCCTATTAATCTGTAAATGGAATCTTGAGTTAAAGATGTGAACATATCGACACAAAAATAATACCCCCATCGAGGGCTGAAACTCCTTCCCGGAGGTAAACAGAAACTTGAGGTTCTCGACCTCAAACCTTCATGATGAATTCAGAGTCTTGGTAAATTTGTTTTATGCAAGTAAGGTTTTAATCAACATCCTCTATACCCGTGGATGTGCCCTCTATGATCTATCCCAATTACACATATCACAACCGTGAAAGAATTGTCATGTGCCAAATTGTTTTAAACGTTTCTCATTTTACTTAAAAGTATACGATTTCCACATTTAACCTCACAGCTGTCAAAAAGGAATATTTTAAGTCCTATATTAATGATATAGGGCTTAAAATATTACTTTATGACAGCTGTGAGGTGTTTTGAGGTTTAGACGTTGTTCTGCAGGACTGATAAGATTAAGAAAAGTCGCTGTTGATCCATGCAACTGAAGTTAATTGCACTTTATTGTGTAGGTGACACTCACTAGCACTTCTTGGATGTTTTTAGTCACAGAAACAGTACCAGTACAAGGCAAGATCGATTCATTATCTGAAAATAATATTAATCAAACGGAAGTCGTAAAACCAGCCACTTGGAATTAATTATCACATTTGATTATAACCACACCACTGTCAAAGTCAGCCTTCTGCATTTTTTACGGTAAGACATCCCTCAGTAACAGTAATAACGATAACAGACACGACGGAAGAATAGTTTCACATGCATAGCATTTTATCGTACACGCAGCACAGAGATAAAAGGCAACATCTAAACTTACAAATGGAAGTGTGGAAATACAATTTTGGTTCACCACGGCTAGTTTGGCGACCTTGGCTGACTGTCATTTCAGCCGAACGAATAAATAAATAAATAGATATCTCCAATGATACTTTGTCAATGTCATTGTTTTATACATAGGTATCATTAGCACGGAAAGTGAAATAATTACATCTGTATCATATAACAGGATTCGTTGTCGCATGCTCAGGCATTTGTGAGACGACAGCAGGGTTGTGCCATAGAAAGGAAATATAGTACTAATAACCAACATATATCTATACTTGCATCTTTCCTTTTTGTTATACATGAAATTTACACCCCTGTTAAGTAGCACAAACAATATCTGGGGTATCGAGTAAACATTCATATCCATGGTAATGTTTAATTTAGTGCTTGGTCGTAATGCATAACTAAAATATAAGTGATATGTCACAATTTATTCAATTTTCACCACTAGAGAAGTAATAATCTCATTCACAGCCCATCTTTTAAAATTTGATTTAGAATCATGAAAAGCCATCTGCGTATTTTGTTATTGCTGCCTGTACTCCATCGCTCTCTTAAGTTATGATCACCAATGTTGGTCCATGCTAGTTTAAAGCAGTAAAGTGTTGATTTAGGGCATTGTCCGGATGTGGCGTGTTGTGTCCATAGATAGTTTTTCTCATACATTTATTAATTGTTCGAAGTAGCTGATTGCTTTCTTGTAATCACCGAGTTCACGCCAAGATATTCCCAGGCTGTTTAGCGACGCTGCGATATCCGGATGCATTGTGTTGTCACCATAGATAGTTTTCCTCATCGCTAATGACTGTTCGTAGTAGTCGATAGCTTTCAAGTGGTCGCCGAGTTCACTCAAAGATGATCCAATGTTGTTTAGTGACCCAGCAATGGTTGGATGTGCCGTGTTGTCTCCATAGATAGTTTTCTGCATCGCTAATGACTTTTCGTAGTAAGTGATAGCTTTATTGTGATCACCGAGGCGACTCCAAGATGATCCAATGTTGATAAGCGACGCGGCAATGTCTGGGTGTGCCGTGTTGTCTCCATAGATAGTTTTCCTCATCGATAGTGACTGTTTGCAGTAGCTGATAGCTTTCTTGTAATCCCCGATTTCCATCCAAGACCAACCAAGGCCGTTTAGTACCGCCGCAATGTGCGGATGTGCATTGTTCTGTCCATAGATAGTTTTGTTTATCGCTAAAGACTGTTCTTTGTAGCTGATAGCCTTTCTGTGATCACCAAGACAACTCCAAGATGATCCAATGCTGTTCAATGACGCGGCAACGTCAGGATGTGCCGTGTTTTGTCCATAGATAGTTTTCTGAATAGTTAATGACTGTTTGTAGTAGCTGATAGCTTTCCTGTGTTCACCGAGTTCACTCCAAGAAAATCCAAGGTTGTGCAGTGACTTGGCAATGTGCGGATGTGCCGTTTTGTCTCCATAGATAGTGGTCTGCATCTTTAATGAATGTTCGTAGTAACTAATAGCTTTTCTATGATCACTGAGTTTACTCCAAGATGATCCAAGGTTGATAAGCAACGCGACAATGTCCGGATGTGCCGTGTTGTCTCCATAGATAGATTTCGTCATCTTTAATGACTGTTTGTAGCAGCTGATAGCTTTCTTGTAATCACCAAGGTTACTCCAAGACAATCCAAGGCCGTTTAATGACGTGGCAATGGTTGGATGTGCCGTGTTGTCTCCATAGATAGTTTTCTGCATCATTAACGACTGTTCGTAGCAGCTGATGGATTTTCTGTAATCACCGAGCTCACCCCAAGATGATCCAAGGTTTTGAAATGACGCGGCAATGTCCGGATGTGCCGTGTTGTCTCCATAGATAGTTTTCTGCATAGTTAATGACTGTTTGTAGCAGCTGATAGCTTTCTTGTAATCACCTAGTTTACTCCAAGATGACCCAAGGCTATGTAGTGTCGTGGCAATACCCGGATGTGCCGTGTTGTCTCCATAGCCAGTTTTCTGCATAGTTAATGACTGTTGGTAGTAGCTGATATCTTTATTGTACTCACCGAGTTCACTCCAAGACAATCCAAGGTTTTGAAGTGACACGGCAATGTCTTGGTGTGCCGTGTTTTCTCCATAGATAGTTTTCTGCATCTTTAATGATTGTTCGTAGTAGCTGATAGCTTTCTTGTGATCACCGAGTTTACTCCAAGATGACCCAAGGTTGATAAGCGACATGGCAATGTCTGGATGTGCCGTGTTGTCTCCATAGATACTTTTACGTATCCTAAGTGACTCTTCATTGACCTTAACTCCTGTTTTACTATCATCAAAGAATGCCCAGAGGGTGCCCAATTCGTCAAGTATGTCCGAACGTTTGATCATGTCGCTACCCGCTTCTGCTAATGCTGCTTTCAGGTGGTGTTTGGCTCTACCATACAGAAATAGTTTTCTGGATATTCGGCCTCTACATTCATGAGAGACATCTAAGATTTTCGTTTGCAAAATGAATTTCGATTGGTCACGAAAACTGTCCAGTACACACTTCTTTAAAGGGATTGCCCTGCAGTAGTATCTAAAAAGAACTTGTATGTCTGGAATTTGGAATACTGAAATAAGACCTAGGGTAGTGTCGGATACCTCTTGCGGTTTTGACTGGTATTTCATCTGGGTAAGAGGGGACATACTGTCTTGTTGTCCCCCGCTGTGCAAGTATGTTCTTAACCGGAGCTCTGCCGAAATGCTGGTCAGTACTGTAAGGTGGGTGGCATTATCTTCATGGATCTTGTCCGTTTCTTTCAATTTGTTTATCACACTCCACGTGCTAGCGAGGGTGATCTGACAACACAAAGCTAGTACTTCAATGGCTACACCCGGAAAACGATATATGTCTTTCTTTACATTTAACAGTTGTCCGGTTGGCTCGAGGGTGGAAAGCTGCTCCCAGTGCTCCCACAACATTTGCATTGTACACAGACGGGACTGGGAACGGGAGATTAGATAATCCGTGATGATTCGTTTGAGTTCCTTCATGTACTCGGTCACGAGGGCCTCTTCTCCTGTCAAGAAAACAACTCGTCTGAGGATGTCGGATAGGTGGTATCCTTCTGTGACAGAAACCTCTAGCTGCTGAAACTTTGCCATTTCGGCAGGGGTCTGGATAAGGCTGACGGGAGGCTTGGTCTTCGTCTGGTCTCTTCCAAATGGAGTCTTGCTAGCCCATGGCATGAAGCCGTCGAAGGCAAATCCACGCGGTGTGACAGAGTCAAAGAACCAGTCTTTCTCTGGAAAATCGTTAAGTGACGGGATGGCCATTGACGGAAGAATGGTCTCTTCGAGGTTGATAACTTTCATGTGCAGATAGTGTGTGAGGTTGATGAAGTACCGCCGTGTGTCTTCATTGTCCTTTCCGTCTTCAATCAGAATGGCGAACTCCAGGTCAGAGTACGGTGTTACCAGTTCTGTTGCCTGTGAGCCCAGTCCGATAAAAGCGTATTTACATGAAGGAGGACCGAGTGTGGCGATGCATTCATCAACAAGGTCCTTGATAAACTCCTGCCTATCCCTAGCGATGTTCTTGAATAAAGCCTTGACTGCTTCAGCTCTCTCAACCTCCACTGCTATCATGACTGGATCTTCCTCGTCGTATTGGTACGGATTGTGTTGCTGATCAATGTCGTCTAGTTGTGACTTGGCTCTCGTGCGCATCTCTTCTAATCGCTTCTTTTGACGCATGGCCGAATCAGAAGGAACGTGGTTTCTTTGCACATTTGCCGTATACTGGAGAAACCATTGCTCTATCTCCTGCAATCTTTTTGTCACACTATGTTTATTCTTGTCTGTTCTTGCCATGGCTGCGTTGTACAGAGCTGCTGCCTGTGTGAATTTCCTACCTTCTTTTGTTCTCTTACCACGATGGATGTAAACGTCACCCAGTCTGCACAGGCAGTCTGCCTCTTTACATCGATCTGGTTTGTTAGGATCTGTATGGGTACAAAAGATGTATCAGTTGTTCAAATAGACACCTTGGAGTTTTTCTTTGAACTATTACATGATATGACACATTCTCTTGTGTTTTGATTGTGAGAAAGTAAGCAAGTATCAATAAGGACGAATTTTTGATGTGCAAAGAAATGCATTTCTTGGATCACCAACGCCTCCTGCCAGTGGAATGACCCGCGTTTCCGTAATAAGACTGGACTGCCATGTCAATTTTTTTGTTGAAAAAAAATGTTATGTCCATTGACATAATCGAAGAGAAAAGCTGAATAAGAAAGGTGCCAATGAAGTGACGCACCGTGAATCAGTCTGAGAGCAGACGCAAAGTTCTCTTCTGCCACGTCCAGCTTCCCATCGGCCAGTGCGCTGTCTCCTGCAGTCAGGTGCTCCTCGTAAGACCTGAAGGCGCAAAGCAAAGATGTTACAGGTCTCTATAACGATATACTGAGTATACTAGTAGTTGTCGTACCACTATAATGGGCCATTCATACATAACTCATAGTCTTATACCGTTGATACATTAATGAAACACCAAGGGAAACACCAAGGATTTTATAGTCTTCATTCACATATACAACACTAGAAAGGCCGATATTTGCTTGAGAGCAAATACAGCATATTTCAGCCATCTCCCTCCCCATGCAACAATAGGCTATTTCAAAATCACCCATTTGAAAAATCACTTTTACTAATGACGGTTTAACCCAAAAATGAGTCTTACAAAATTCCCCCGTTCAAGAATGGACTCGAGTGCACCCTATGTGAATTTGCACAAAAGACCAGTCCAGAAATACTCCCGCTGAAACCTTGGCCTTTTGAATAAGAAACCAAATCCAAAATTGAATTTAGCAAAAAAGGTCCCAGTGCATGAAAAGGTATAATAGACCAGTCTAAAAACACTTCCACTAAAATTGAATTTTGAATCATCACCCGTTCAAAAATGAATTTGAAAAAATCCCCCTTCCGTGTGCAAAAAATGGACTCTTCCATGTAAAGTAGAGCAGTCCAAAAATACATCCGCTAAAATAGGACTTTGACATAATCACTGAAGTCCAAAAAATGGATTTTTAAAAAAGCCCCCTCTATGCAAGAATGGACTCTTCCAGAACACCCATGTAAAGTTGCAAATTAGACCAGTCCAAAAATAACCCTACTGAAAGACTTTGACAAACTAGAAGTCACCAAAGTCCAAAATATGAATTTTGAAAAATCCCCCCTCCATGCGAGAATAGACTCTTCCAGCACACATTCTGTAAAATTGCAAAATAGACCTGTCCAAAAATACATCCACTGAAAGACTTCACCAGTCCAATGATGAATTTAAAAAAAAATGAACCCCTCCGTGTAAGAATGGACTCTTCCAGATAACACCGGGCTCGCTGATTGGCTGCCACCCCCCCCCCTCTTTAGGATATAGATTCAGGCTAAGTGATTGGTTACCTATCTAATTAGATTAAATAGACATATATGCCAGTAGGTGCAATCTGCAGCTGGGGGTCAACGACCTTAAGGTCATTGACCCCTCTGGATATTGGAAAATGACAAAAAAAATCCCCAAATACATCATTTTGACGTAGTCTATGACAAAAATTATACATGTGTCATTTGAATAAATATCTAGTGCACCCTTTTACCAAAATTTAGGTCATTTGGTTTTAAAACCAGAGCACAAGAGCCAAAAGTGTACTTTTTGGTCATAAAATGGCCAAATAATCGCAAAATTAAGCATTTTGTTGTACCGTATGCCTCAAGTGTTATTGAATCCATGTGCGCATATGTCTAGGGCACTCTTATACTAAATTTCAGGTCATCCGGTTCTAAAACCAAGGTACAGGAGCCAAAAGTGTCCTTTTTTGGTAAAAAAATGACCAAAAAAACGCAAAAATAAGTATTTCGTTATACTGTACACCAAAACCGATATTGAATCTATATGGGGGAATTATCAAGGCACATCTGTACCAAATTTCAGCTCATTCGGTTATAATACCAGGGTACAGGGGGCCCAAATATACAGTTTTGGTCTTAAGATGACCAAAAAACCTTAATAAAATCATTTAAGAGACAGATATGGAAAAAATGAAAAAAACGTCTGGGGGTATTGGCTCACTCTAACCTTGTGCCAAATTTCAAGTCATTCAGTTGAGGAACAAGGGAGATACCGTGTTCTGAAGATTTGACAGGAGAAAGAAAGAAAGAAAGAAAGAAACATTACGAATACAATATATTTCACCATACCTATGGTATGGCTGAAATATAACTACTTGTCTCGTAGCTAAACTAATCGCAATCTAGAAAGAGACAATTTCTGGAAATGTGAGTGGAATATAGTGGACAAGAAATCACATCAACATATACAAGGATTCGGTGTCGAAATGAAGCTAAATTTGAATCCATTCTTGTCCAGCATTAGATTTATGTAGACCTCGTCTGTTTACGCTAGCGACAAAGCAAACATTGACATTACCACTCCTGTTCTGACATATTAGTCCGTTGACCCTTCGAGCCACCGATGACGCCAGTGTTTGATGACGTCACCTGGAAGTCCCGTGGCCGCCCGTGACCCCGTTGTTGCTGTGCCCTTGGCTTTGAACTCTTCAACAGTCAGACGGAAAAATAATCAAAATCTGTCCTTGTTGGTAAACTATGTGACAAGATACTAACAGTTTTTTAATCAATGAGCTTTCATCAGCGTTAAATGCAACACATCATAATCAAACCAGGATAAGGTTTGTGCTTTGGTGTGGTTCACATTTGTATTCATTAAAGCATAAAACGGAATAATTGACTTGAGGTAACGTGATCAAATGTATGTCTATACCAACTGCCATTTAATAAAACAACGGAGAGAAGTTGGAGCGACTGCTCTCCTATTGGCGAGGGTCGGAGGTCAGCTAATCAATTGGTTTGACCTTCATGGTCCAAACCACCTCTATATTGTAGTTTACATAGTATATATACCCAAAGTACTTGCAAGTGAACGCCTAACATTCTCTTCTTTATTTATTCTATTGCTATATACATGTGCACCATAAAAGGGGAGTGATTACCTTATTTCTAATCGTCTTCATTTCTTGCCTGACTCTTGCCGTGTAAAACAAGCGGTGAATTAGTGTCTCTGTGCCCTGGAATCGCTGACACAGTGCAGTGTTGTACAGAGCAGTGGCCTTGGTCAAACATGGCGCATTTCTTGTTTCTGTTCCTCTTTTCAGATACGCGTCGCCCAGACTTTTGATTGCTTCCGTCTCTAACATATTGTCATCGTTTACGATCCCTTCTATCACTAAGTTAGTATATTCAATAAGTAAACTCTCCTCATTGCCACCAACAGTCAACCTTCGGTCCATGTGTTGGAATCTCTCGGCTACTTTAGCGAGTGAAGACATTCTCTTGGCGTTAGTGAGGGGCTCGTAACTACTTGAAGCGGTTGATTCCTTCCATAACCTTAATTTCTCTGCATAGTTGTAACGATATTCAAGACTTTCTCTCACATCTGCGTCATTACACCGGAACAGTGCGGTCCTGTACAACACCATGGCCCTGTCGATTTTCTCCGGGTTCTTGCCATGCCTCCCCTTTTCCAAGTTCACGTCGCCCAGGGTTTTGAGCACCTCCACTTCCGCACACCTGTCCATGTCCGCCATGGCGTCCTGCAGGGCACGGAGGTAGTCCGTCTCGGTACGCACGAGTCCGAGTCTCTTACTCTTGGCGTCGACCGCGCTAAGTTTCTCACAGACTCGTAACATTTTAGGTACTGGACAATGAAGAGCTCACCAAGGCATTAAACTAGGCAGCGCTCACACAGCCCCATTGCCGCCGAGGCCAATAAACAAAACGAACAAAAGAACCTTAGCCCATTGTTAACGGTGCACTACTAGACATTCTTCCGCCACACTCTGTGGGTAGTATAAGGCCAAAATTGACGAAAGCCCTTGGGTTCAGGTTTGAGTTCACATCGCTCGTAATCGGCTGCAAAATGATATCAACTACTAATAAATATAGCTGGAAAATGTACTTATATTATTTAGATTTAAGTGCTCGGAACTTACTTCCTGGTATGCTTCCGCGTTAGGGTGAAAGCGATTCGCCCCTTTGTCCCAGATTTTCCAAATACTACATTTAATATACTAGGATTTTCTTTATAGCTGGCTTGGTAATAACCGATGCTTCTTTCTTACACCAGTCATTTTGGGCCAATGACTCCTGGAGATGGGTTTTATTATATCAAGGAGGTTACATTTTTAACCTCCTTGATTATATTACCTTTGTCTGGAAAGTAATGTTTTGGTACCATTTGTGGGCGAGGTGTGGATGGATGACATTTAGTATGTTGGCAGATGTTGGCAAAACAAAGAGCAAATTCGATTCTGGACCACCTGATGACTTTTTGTGGCACTGCAGCCGACATTCCAGTTTTCATATCTCCGTTTCTCGACATGTTATGGCCGTAATTTAATACCGTTTTGTGAACCGCAGCGATTTTGTTTCAGAACTCAAAAGGGCTTGATAAGTCATAATCATTTTTGGTATGTAACATAATATAGTTTAGATTATAGTTGGCATAGTTAGATCTTAATAATCAAAATCAGGATCTACATGTAATTTGAATAATTAAGGATGTAATTTCTACATCCGCTGCTTTCCATGAGCCCAATACACTTTCAAACATACTAGTACATGCATGATACATGTAACTAAGAAAGACAGGCCTCTTATATACAATGCAAATTGAGGCCTCATCTGAATAATTAATGAAAAAAAAACATCATATCACAGTGGTACATAACATGAATTTGCTGTTGGGTGGGTTGCTATATGTGAGATTTAATCAGGCTAGTATGCATGCAAATTTACTTTTTAATGCAAAAATTAAAGAATCATCTACTTTGAAGCTATTGCAAATGGTGCTAAAAGCTCAGGTCTTGTTGAGGTGTGACAAGGAATATGCATTCTTACATCCTTCCACTTTTATTTGATACACCCCTTGCTAAACTCCATGGCTGGCTGACGTTTTGAAACAGCAGCCATCAAAATCAAGTAGCAATCAAAAATACAGTATGTTTCATCAGCAAAAAAGTGGCAGTAACAAAACACAAGTCATAGACCCTTATGGAACCTATTCCTTTAAGACAAAGACTTACATTACATCACACCACATCACCTTAAAGTACATTTGTAGTAGTGAGGTAAATTTAATACTGTGCTGTGATTATCCATAGTATCAATCGTCAATCACATTTCTTTCAAGACTTTTTTGGATATTTTTAATATAAAATCACTTGGTTGTCGCCTAAAATACATTTACTATCATATCTTTTTTCACAGTAAGTTCAATGATAAATTTCACTACTGTAGTAGAATCGTCACAGTGATGTATTATGTATCCGTTTACTAGTACTTTGATCCCAGACAAATCACTCCTACAGTCTCCCTACACAATCTTGTGTTATTTTATACATTTAAGATCAAGATATGCTGTACAAGACTTTATCCTGTGATTGTTATTGTATGCTGTTGACAGCGTGCTTGGCGGCCTCGCCCATACCATCAGCAGGAATGATGGGAAGACCGCTCTCCTTCAGAATCCTTTTGGCTTCGTCAACATTCGTCCCTGTAGTAAAATAAAATCAAATCAAATGTTCTGTGAAGACGACCAAGAGCACTATTAAAGGAAAGTTAATCTTTTGTAAAACTTGAATGTAGAGTTGAATGTAGAGTTTTTTTTTACAAATGACTGTAATACTGTAAATCTTGAAACTTTTGTGTTGACCTCTACCGTAAAATCATGACACTGCAAATATGTCACCTTTGTATGACTACTGTAATAGAGAGTTCAAGCACAAATTTCAAACACAGTGAAAACCTTATTATGTCTACTACCACAAAATAAAAGCATTGAAAAAGTAAATGAAGGGGCAG
>NC_049983.1:18321437-18391647 GCF_000003815.2 Branchiostoma floridae | reverse complement strand
CTCTGCCCCTGAGGTGTCGCCAAAAACAGCTTACCTTCTAGTCTGACGATGAGGGGAATCTTGAGGTCAATGCCCCTGGCAGCTGCAGTGATGCCATTAGCAATGGTGGCACAGTTAACAATGCCTCCAAAAATGTTCACCAACACTGCTTTCACCTGGTGAAAAAGTAACAAAGAAGAAGACAGTCAGAGATGGCAGACTTCACCCCCTCCCTAATTCTCCTTTATGGCCCTGCAGGTCTCACAGTAGTTTTCACCGAAATCAATACCATCATGTTCACCACCTGTTGCATACCTGGGGGTCAGAGGTGAGGATTTTGAAGGCCTCAAAGACCTGTCCCTCCGTCACACCACCCCCGCAGTCCAGGAAGTTGGCAGGTTCCCCTCCATGTAGCTTCACAATGTCCATGGTTGCCATGGCGAGGCCAGCTCCATTAACTGGAAGAGTGGGGAGGAATAGGTTACCAAAAATGTCCAAACTATTAACATGCCATGCATACAAAATAATAAAACTTTCCCAAAACTAAACAAACACACTTTTAAAATTACGATTGTTGTATTTCTTTAAGATGTATGGTGTATAGTCATGTTGATTGTTTGAACCTTGGAAGATTAGCCCGTAAGGGCTAAAAGGCTTCTTAATAAACAATAAACAACAACTGATAATACTTTATCAGAAATACTGTAAATATTGCAAATTTTGCAGTGGTTTTATTTTCACAGTGACTTCTCCACTGCCAATTTGTGCATTCAATGAATTACTAGTACTACTCCATGTCTGTATTACAGAATTGGTTAAACCACAAAAAAAAAAAATTTCTTTGTACTGCGAAATACCATAACAAAACTACATGAATTTACAGTATGTCGTACCTAAGCAGCCAATGTTGCCGTCCATGCCGATGTAGTTGAGGTTGTGTTTGTGTGCCTGCACTTCTCGCGGGTCTGTTTCTGAGCAGTCGTCCAGCGCAAAGATTTCCTTCTGCCTGAACTCTGCGTTGTCATCAAAGTTGATCTTGGCATCCACACAGATCACTGGAACAACACAAGGCTTAAAGTCAGATTCATATAAGTGTGTTTTTACTATTGTGTATCTTCTGATAGAGTATAATTACATGACTATGTATGAGACATCGAATCATCCATCTGATCGAAGGTCGGAGTTCTCAACCGAAAATTTATGGTGAGTTTTCTTATTGTGTTGGAACAAAGTTTGAACTTTTTCACTATGTATAAGACAGTTCACAATTGGAATTGTGCATGCACAGCAGATGTGTTGTGAGTCATATCAACTGGCTATCCATGTGAACTATCATATAGGCAAAAAGGCAAGCAACCAGGAAGCATGGTACTGGTTAAGTCTGAGGTAAACACTTTTATATAGTTTTAAGCTTCCAAATTCTTATCAGTACAGGTTGCAAGTTGAAAAAGCACATTTTAGCTAAAAATGTCCTCTTTTTTCATTGTTCAATGTCTTCAAATAACTTCAATGTATTAATCTGGTTTAGGCAACACCAATTTTATTTGTTGGTTCTCGGAATCGCCGCTTCAAAAAATCGCAAAATGAAAAAAAAAAAAATTAAGTTTTAGCCTCTGTCTCCGTCCTAGGGGTGTTGCCAAAACTGAAACGTAAAAAAAAAAACCCTGAAGGCTGCAGTTTTATAAAATGTCGCTAGATGTCACTTTTTTTGTTGGTCATGTGACGTATATTAGCCAATCAAAAAAATCTTCAGTTTATTAGGACAAAAATGGCGCATAAACTGAAAAAGAAGCAAGTTCTGCAGGGCTAGATTTAGCAAAGACATGGTCCTTTCTGCAGGGTTGATCCAACTGCCATGAGGAGCATACCGTGCTAGGAACAGTGCTAACTTAGTGCCATCTTGACAGAATGGAAAGTCAACCACCATGTTGTTGTACAGTCATTCTGTAGCAATTGATTTCTTTCTCAATTCTCTGAGGTAGGTGGGATGGGAGTCATTTTGTTGAGCTGCACAGTTAAAGTTCATGTATGATGCTTGTTCCAGCTGGTTTCAGCTACACTTTACTAGTATTGTCATTTTTGTTTGTATTTCAAGAAGATGAACATTGTTGTAAGTAGCATAGCTGGGAATTATTGTCAGGCACGATTTCAAGTTCATGTATGAAAGTTGCTAGAGGTACCCTTGGCCAAATTGGGGCTTGTGTCAGCTACAGTATTGTCACTTTTTTATTTCAAGAAGATGAACATTGTCAATGTTGTAAGTAGCACAGAGCTGGCACAGTTTAAGTTCATGTATCAAAGTTGCTAGAGTTCCCCATGGCCAAATTGGAACATGTTCCAGCCTGTTTCAGCTACAGTATTGTCACTTTTGTTTGTATTTCAAGAAGATGAACATTGTTGTAAGTAGCACAGAGCTAGGAATTATTTCCAGGCACAGTTTAATTTCATGAATAAAAAACAGAAAATGAATACTGCAATTTCACTGTTTTCTTTCCAATTTTAAGAGACAAGGCAGAATTGTACATACATGTATCATATTCATTATTTGATAACCATAATGACGCCATTCTGTTAAAGAAATCAATAATCCTCTAAAATAGGTCGAGAGAAGATACGTCGATGTAGGTTAGACATCCAGGTAATAAGATACGCCAAAAATAGTTACTCAAGCAACTGGATATGGTTTTGAAACGTCTTTTTTCAAAACCATATCCAGTTGCTTGAGTAACTATTTTTGGCGTAGAGAAGATCATAGTCTATGAAAATAGCAATTTATATTGCAGTAATGTAGTGTCTGTTTCGTTTCTCAGTAAGACGGCCCTTTTTTTTTCAGTTCTGGCTGTCCTGTCAGCAGTTTTTTTTTTTTTTTCGCCCTGTCGCTTCATATTTTTCATGAAAAAATCCGAGAACCAACAGATAAAATTGGTATGGCCTTAGCAACACATGTATGTGGCCTATACCACACAGTTATTGGGAAGTGACAGTGGATAGATTCATATGGCTTGGGGGCATCTAAGTTTTGCAATTTTTTTTCCTGTTTATGTGTTTGCATTCTTGGCCTTTTCATGAAACTTCTCAGCTGGCCATAAATTATTGCTTTGCGTGAGAACTGACCTCTCCCATCAGACGTCTCAGCGAAGGGGTTGATCTCCACCTGGGTGGCGTCCACAGACAGGAACAGCTGGTACATGTTCATGATCTGGAGCGTTGCCTGGGGAAGTGCACAGTGTTCAGTTATGTCATTGTGTACACTTTTTTGAGATGTCATTTCATTGGTGTACAATGTCTGTAGACTTGCGCACACTTTTCGGTGATGTCATGTTGAAGAAAATTTGTTTGATGGTGTCATTGTGAACACTGTTTGGTGATGTCATTTTCTACACGCTGTTCATTTGTGTTATTTTGTACATAGTTCAATTAATATGTCATTTTCTACATACTATTCAGTGATGTCATTTTGTAGAAATTTGAACATTGTTTGGTAATGTCATTTTATAAACACTGTTCATGTCATTTTGTACAGTGTTCAGTGATGCCATTTTCTACACATTAGTAAGTGAATGTAATTTTGCACAGTGTTCACTGATGTTATTTTGATAACACTGCAGTATTGTCATTTTATAACACTTCATAATCAGACCTAAAATGAGAGAAGTGTAATAGAGTTGGACTATTCCCTTTACTTTCACAGCATCAAATTGTACGCCACATTTCTATAACTAAGGTGGATCTCACAGGCCATCAATTTGAGCAACACATTTTGTAGACAAAGTAAAAAAGATATTTACCTGATCTAATTTATCGCCTTCAAACTTGAGGTTCTGAGCGAGCTGCCTGGCTACAGCCGCAGACAGACCATCATGGATATCCACTGGTTGCTGTTTCAAGGAAACAAATTCTTTACTGCATTCATTTACAAACAAGGGAGCTTGCACAAGATGTAACTTGCATCACAAAGTTTTCTGGAATACTTTCTCTTTACTTGTAAGGAGAGAATCACAAAAGCAAGGTTTTAAAATGTATGCAGCACATATAATAGAGAAGACTACCTTATAAATACGGTCTGGCGTTTTCTCTGCTACTTCCTCGATGTCCATGCCACCCTCCGTGCTGGCAATGATGACAGGTCCGTTGGTTTCCCGGTCCATCAAGATAGCGAAGTAGGTTTCCCGCGAGATGTCTACGGACTCTGCAACCATGACCTGACAGGGGTCGATTGTGGCAATTGTTACACACATACATGTACACATACACACCAACCCTTTATTCAGTGCTCCAGTTACAAATGGATAAACATGTTGCTTATTGTACCTCGTCTCACCATGATTTCACCCAAGGAAGCTTTACCATTTCTTTATGATTTAAAAAACAACAACAACAACTCAACAAAACTATTTTTTTTAGAAAAACTCATGTACATGCACTTGCACATACACCTTCTAAGGTTTTGTACTCACTTTCTGTACCAGGACACCACCAGGTGGGGTCTGTTTAGTCACCAGTTTGAAGCCCAGCATGTCCTTAACCAGGGAACCAACCTCATCTGGACTGGAGCACGGAACAGCAAAACAAAAACTTTAGATATTGTCAAACTTCAGTTTCCTCATTATGATTTCTTTCTTACTCATATCTACAACATGTACTAGCGCTGTGTACCAAAATGAGTTTTCAGGTAACATTTAAGTGGTTAAACATGGTCAAAATCGATGTTGGGACATTGCATGCTCACAAACTGAGGACAGCCGTGCATGTGTTGTAAAAAGTTAAGATGTGTTCTTATGGAGAATCCTTGTTGCCATTTGGAGCTGTCACATGTGCAGTCTGCTTACAAATTCTGCATTATCACCTCAGTCATAGCATAAGTTGAATTATATAGCATGCAAATTGAAGACAGGAAATGAAATAACTTTTTCTGGGACCTTTGACCTTACTTCTTGTCAATACTTACACTGTGGTGAACTTGACCCCACCCTTGACCCCATTGCTGAAGGTTCCCTTGCCCCGCCCACCTGCCAGGATCTGGGCCTTGATGACATATTCTCTGACTGGTGCTACAGGGAGAGGCGGGAGGAAGACAAAGATTGCACTAAGCACTTCAACAGGTGGACTTGTTCTTTGGGTAACAGTCATGACGAGGCTGCTGTTCTTCCATCCTATATCTATAAAAGCAAGTGTGGTACCACTCTCTTGTCATTCTGATGAGGGCTTTTGAATAGAAGGTTGAAAATGGTAAACCGTTGTGTTTCAATCATCATCCTTCTGATGCCTCATCGACTACACTTCAACATGTTGAGTTGGAGTTATAGTGTTGTCTCACATAAGCTAACACAAGAAGGCAGGTTTTCATGATCAAGTTCCCTGATTGTCCAGCTAAAAAGAGTATTCTCTCTCATATCACCTTCTCTTACTCTTTGAAGTCTTTCTCTCTACACTGATCTATCTATCTATCTATCTACCTATTCATCTATCTACATATAAACATGCATGTAAACTAGTCGGTGATGACTATTAATGTTTATTGATGTTAAATTGATATTTGATGTTAATCAATAAGTTGCCCTTCGACGACGACAGCACATACCCAGCTGCTTGGCCACCTCCACTGCCTGATCTGTGGTGTCAGCCACACCGAACCTCTGTACTGCTACTTTATAATCATCCAGGAGTTTCTTACTCTGGTACTCCTGCAAGTTCAGACATCTTACAGGGACTGTGGCAGCTGCACACTGGAAGAGGATTTAACATGGAAGTAAAATATGTGGAGAGAGCAAAGCAAATCGTATATGAGTTCACACTTTTAGTTTAGATCATGGAACTGCAAGAATGGCAATTGCTAGTTCTTCATGCCGCACATGTTCAACTGCACGTAAGCACTAAGAAATACAATACATGCGTATTTCTATATCACTTGAGCATTTGAGGACACATCACATGCCCACGTTTGCAGACCACAAGTCACTCAGGGACCTTTTCCCGACTAGTAAAGCTGATCTGCGCGCACAATTATATGCGAGGTTATGTACCAAAATAAATGCCTGTCCTACAAATGACTAAAGACCCACACATTCTTACCTGCTTCTGCAAAAGCGAGGCAAAACCGCCTAGACGAGAAAATCTTTTCACCAGAGCCGCCATTTTCCTAGGGCAAAGGTTAACGACCTCCCAAATCTCGGGTCAAGTTGATTAAAATCCCGAAGATTCTCGCGAGAATATTCGAGGTGAGCCTTTGCACAGGACGTTTCTTTCACCGTGGCCTGCAGCAAGAAAATAGCACGAGCAGTGTTTTACAAAAACAGGCATTAATTGCACATTTTGATATGAAGAAATCAAATAAGATACATTAGAATTATTGATATGTTAGAATTTGATATTCTTTATTCAACAATTAAGTTACAAGAGATGATTTTGAGATTTTCGCGGATGACTACATTCCGGTGAAGATTCCGGGCAGCCGTCCGTCTACATCCTGGTCCTGGTGTTCATCCTGGGTCTTGACGCCGTAAAGTTCCCGGACGAAAATCAGGAAGTACGCGCGAGTTTTAAGCTACACCTCGGTTCACCTGGGTCCCGGCCCCGGGGGAGGGTCCGAGGGGATTTTCAGGGGGGAACCGCCGGGATATGTCGTGAATATGGCTAGGTTGACCTTGCTAGAGGAAGACAGACATAGTCTGCCTGTCATGGCGCCGTTCTTTCCGGTAGGCGGCTAGCGGCTGGCTGGCAAGCGAACATGGAAAAATTATTTATATTTTGTGCGGATAAGGGCATGTGACATGTCATGAACGTCCCGTTATGTTGTTGGTGTCCGTTTGTTGACATCATGACGAAGCCTTACTCTTGTGAAAACTGATCTTGTAAAATCATAGATGCAGGCTTTTGTTGTATGATCAGGGATATAACGTTATGTTATGCATTGTTTTTCAAAACACTAAAAAATATGTAGAAAACTGTACCGTTAGACTAAGGTTGGGGATATTTTGCTCTTATTTCTGTGCAAATATTTTTGCTGTCTAACATCCAGCTGGCAAGGAGAAAATTTTAACCTAATCCACCACATGATGTGGAATGTCGGACGACTCGGACCATTACCAACTCGGCCCAGTCAACTCGGCCCATCTGCCGGGACAACTCGGACCATCCCCCCTGGACAGCTATTTAATTGATTTTTTTTCGAAAATGTAATCCCAACACTAGTTTTATATGTATATACTCTGAAATGAGAAAACTGTAGGTTGGATTGATTGGATTGTGTAATTCATCGAAGTTTTCGGCATTCCAGGCGGCGCACATTAGGTCGTTGACTCCGAAATACGCAGCGTGTGTGGACACGTGGATAGGTGTGAGGCGCTTCTAATAGAGGACAGTAGTAAACTTTATCATTACTTGCTCTTCGGAATAGTTTTAGACAAATAAGATGTGGGTATTGATCAGAGTATGAGTCATTCTTGTTGAAGATTAATTGCTAATTAAGAATTTTTTCAAGCCGACCGTGTCCACTTTGTTTTAATATCGCGGTTTTAATATCGCCGGCGCCCGCGGTACATATGATACTAGATCAAAGGACCGCCACTCTGTATGACCATAACTTCTGACGTTCTAATAGTAGTAGCAGCTGTGGACTGTCTATACTAGTACAAATGTACCAAGAAATGTCAAATTAACTTTTTTTCAAAAGATAAGTAATTTGGTCCGACTGGTACATGGGGGTGGTCCGAGTTGACCAGGGGAGTGGTCCGAGTTGACCAGATTTTCAATGGGCCGAGTTAGTAATGGTCAGAGTCGTCCTGATTCCATGATGTGTGGCAAATTAATTTTCTTTGTATGAAATTAAAAACAAAACAAAAATTATTTTAACTTTGTTGTGTATCCACATAACCCAGGGCTCACAATACTTTGCAGTAGTTTTCCTGCAATGTCAACATTTTTTTGCAAGTTGCAGGTGCATATTTTGTCTTCTAGTTCATTGTTGTACATTGTACACTGACTAGGGGCTGCAAGGTTTGTCCAAGGATTGGTTTGTCTTAAGAAAATTTATTGTGTAATATAATGTTATGTCTATTCTGACAAAATTTGTACTTAACCAGGTGTGCCAATATGGATGGTGCTCAGGATGTTGGTATAGACTTGGACATGAATGTGGATTGTCTTTCTCACAACAACATTCATCCGGACAGTCCCCACTCCTTCAACATGGAACCAGGTCAGCATTTACATTCTAATATATCGCAGGGCTCGAAATACAATTTTCAGTCAACTTGCACCTGTGCAAGTTAAGCCAAAGGTAACTTGCACCAAAAGAAACTTACTTGCACAACCCAAAATAGTGAACTGTTAAACCCTTATCTCCTCTTCTGAAAATTTGCAAATGTACGTGACTAGTAGTAAATGGGGATACATACCGGTAAAGACCACATGTTTGGATATTTGTTTTTCCATAGCATATTTTATTTTTGGTTTGAAATTGTATAAACTGTTTCATAAAAACTGTGAATTTAACCTCAATTAAAGACAATTCAATGTCTACAACTCGATAAGATCCATAGATTTCTTCTGGACTCTTCAAGTGACAATCACATCCATCACAGTAACTAGTCTTAAGCATCTCCAGAATGAAGTGGTAGAACAACTCAATACAATACATATAACTGGAAAAACCAGTTGAACATATTTAGTATGCAAATGTAACTCATATGCAAATCAAGGTAAGACAGCACCTTAGGAATCATTAGCATTGTAGAGATGGATTTGTTTAAAAAAATAGTTTACCTGGATGTCTAACCAAATTTAGAAATAACAAATTTAGGCTTTTTTTTTATTCAGTGTTATTTTCTTTTACCTTTCAATGACAGACAATATTCTCGGTGTGTGTAAGCTTTTTCTAATGTCAGGTATTAGAGGACAAAAGTAACTTGCACTGGTGCAAGTTTGGTCTAAACTTACTTGCACCACACCAATTTTACTTGCACAAACTTGCATATGCATGTGGTATTTCGAGCCCTGTATCGTCATAGACTATTACACTAAGCATTCAGGATAATCTTAACACTTGATAAGAAAATCAATCAACAACATCATCTTTATTGTACTGTGGTAGTGTTGTTATGTCTTGCTTAGTCCGTCCAAGGAGGTTGGAACGGGGCACAACCTCCTTGGTCCGTCGGTGCCGACGATGACATCTCTGCTAGCAGTCCGCATGTGTTCTACTGTGGCTGAGCAGACCAATTCTTTATTTACCCGGAATAGCAATACATATACCCAAAGTGCAAATCTTACAAAAATGTACCAGTTGTATTTATCAGAAATAAGGTTTGCAAAAAAAAAAAGTGATCAAAATTTGAATACAGTTTTGTGGTTGGTTATAGACAGTGGAGGAGAGAAGAGGAAAGGTGATGATAACAGTGATGATGATTTTGAAGATGGGAACCCTGAGAAGAAACTACGGATGAACCACAATGACTTCAGGGATGGGTACACTACTGTGGAACAGCTGGTAGGGGTGACTGGTAAGTACATAGAACAGCCATTACAATTACTGTAAACTCATTATTTTTTTTATGTGGACGTAATTTTACTGTATTAGAGGAAACAAGTTTTTTTCTGTGTTTGAAGTTCGCTGTTGGAACAATTCTGTATCATAGCAGTAATGGATAGGAAATTCATGTATTTGTAGGGTAAAAAATTGACTGATATTTTTCTTCAGGTGACCAGAGTTTGCCGACAGATGAAGATGACCTTGAGCATGTGTCAGGGTCGACCTTGGAGCAGGTGGAAGACTCCATGACTACAGCTGTACAGCTGGCCACAACCTCAGGACAACAAATACAGGTAAGGGCAGGTCCACTTGAAACGTTTCAGACAAAGGGGTGGTCAGAATGTTTTTTTTTTGGATTATGTGTATTGATGATTACTGCAGAATAATAACTGAATACAACAAGGGGTATTTCACCAGAAATTCAAAAAGCTTAAATGTGTATGTTGAATTGCAACAGTGGAATCTTTTGTGGACGTTTTTTCCACTTACATGTATGTCTAAAACAAGTGTTAGAGTGTTTCCAGTCCGCATCAGTTAATATGAAGTTTTAATTGTTGTACATTCCCCACCAATCATTGCTCTGTTTTGCCTGCCCCAGCTGTTGGAGGTTTCTGGGATGGACAGTTCCCCAGCCACGCCCTCCTCTGACAAGACAGAAGAGGCAGCCCCGGTAAACCAGGCGTGGTTCACTACTAAAGAGGACAAGACTAACCTACATGGCAAAGGTACAACAGTATGTCATACCAAAGCAATATTCTCTGCCGACTAGTTGGCATCTATCTGTCTCGGAAGACAATGGTAGGCAGACAGGGTGGTTTAGGCGACCCGTCTGCCTGGCCTGCACGTGACTTTTTAAGGTAAAAGAGGGATGTGCACTTCCTTCTCCACCCTCTTGTCTACTGGCGCACTAAGTCCTACAGGGGCAAGAACTGCGTGAAACTAGTACTCACTACCAATTAGTACTGGGTTTCGTATGATGTCATCTGCACGTGTGCATTTTCTTTTATGAAAGTATACTACAAGTAATAATGTTTTTTTTATCTATCAGTTTCTTTCTTAATCACTTAAGCTAGATAAAACAACCTTTTATCCCTGTGATGTTTTGTTCAGGCCACAGCTGGAAACAAGGGATGTGGTCTAAAGAGGAGGTAGAAGTGCTGAAAGCTAACATTGAACAGTACTGTAAGGTATGCACCAGATTTCCTTTCTTGATGTAAGGATACTCTTGTATGTGTATGTGATACTATAATGAAGTCTGTTAAACAGTTTGATAAAACTTCTGTAGATCTTGAAACTTTTGCAGTCTTTTTTTCCACAGTTTTCCACAGTTTTTGTTGCAAATTCATGAATTTCTAATGTTGTATATATACTACTGTACTACAGAATTGTTTTAACTGTGAGTTTAAAACAGTGCCGAAAGCTCCTTTCCCCCCTCTACTTTGAAATGAGACCACCGTGAAAGTAACTGAATTTGCAGTACGACTTACAAGCAAGTCATTCGGGCATATTTTCTTCTGTAGGATCACAACATTGAGGATGCTGCTGAGGTTGTTTTTGAGATGTCCAAAGACGAGAGGAAGGATTTCTATCGCACCATCGCTCAAGGTCTGAACAGGCCACTCTTCGCCATTTACCGAAGAGTTCTCCGGATGTATGACAACAGGAACCATGTTGGAAAGTAAGATCCAGATTATAGTTTGTCATTGTACTGTAACATCTGATTTTAGTTTACTGCTTTTTGTCAGTTTTGGAGTTTGTCAATTTAGTACAGTTTTGAATGTACATTGTACGTGTATTTTATGAATTTCAAGTTAGATGTATCATTTTGTATTTTTTTGGTAAAACTCTACTTTAATCTTTTTTTCTAGGTATACTCCTGAAGAGATTGAGAGATTGAAAGAGTGAGTACAATTTAGTTGTTATTTGTCTATTTTAACCTCATGAACTCGGTGATGACCTTATTGACTTGATTTGACATGTTAGGAGCCACCCAAACCACCATTGCTGCCCAGAAGCTTTTTCTGTGATGACGTAGCCTATTGGGCCTTAATTTGTATGAGGTATGAGATTAGGCAGTAGGGAGAGGGTTAAACAACTTTCACAACTCTTATTTCATTAATACATTCAAGCTTCCAGTATTGAGCTAAACAATAGTTAATATTGATAGTTATTGACAGACTGTTGTTGGTTAATAGGTTAAGACAGAAGCATGGGTCTAACTGGGCAGCCATCGGGATAGCCCTGGGGCGCAGTGCCTCTTCTGTCAAGGACAGGTGTCGTCTCATGAGGGACTCCTGCAACTCAGGTGCGTACTGTTAAACATCTTAGTTTGGCTCAAAAAAGTGTAAACAACTTTGTCAAAGCTGAACAAATGACTGTCTGAATTTTTTTGCTAAAAAACATCCTTTATATGAATATGATATTTTGATTCACAGGGATGAGCTAAAACAATGATCTTGGTGGCATATTTGGCAAAACCAATGTCAAAATTTGTTAGATGTTTCAGTGCAGTAGCTGTGCAAAAACTGATTACTTAAACATGACCATAGCCTTAACAATGTATAGTCAGCAGTCAGTCATAGTCATACGGTGTATTACAGCACTGTTGGCGTTATACTGCCCCTTAGGCGGTGGCATACCCTTTCTTCTAGCTGAATACGAGACAGGGATGCGCCAGGTCTCTGGTCAATGTATAAATTACATCCATAATGAAAAATTGACCGCATAAGCCATCCTAGGAAACATGTTTCAAGCAGCGTGCTATTTGCTGATACCAGTAATTGCTCATAATTTCCTGTACCTGACTTCTCTCATTGGTCCAAAGGTAAGTGGAGTAATGAGGAAGAACAGAGGCTACAAGACGCGGTTCACGAGGTGACGAACACGATCCATGGCCAGCCCGTTACCTCCGGGATCTCGTGGGCGAAGGTCGCCCTGCGTGTCGGCACGCGGTCGGAGAAGCAGTGTCGCTCCAAGTGGCTGAACTACCTTAACTGGAAACAAGCCGGTGGCGATGAGTGGACCAAAGAGGATGATATGGCACTCATACACAAGTATGGCAGCAGCAACTTGTTGAGATATAACCTGAAATTGTTTGGAATGACTGTAATTTGTAAAGACATAGAATCTTTGTGGACAAGAGTTACAAAAATTTTTAGAAGTTTTAAAATGTTTGTTTTGGTTTCATTTGGGTGGTTTTTGCGATGACATCTCAAATGCGGAGTCATGACACTGCAAACATGCATTTCCATCGTATGATTACTGTACTTCAGAATTGTGTCAACACTGCAGAAACCTTCTTTTCCTTCTACCATGAAATTAAATCTCAGTTGGAATAAATGAAATTGAAGTATATGTTGTTTCATGATTTTAAGGTTATTACATCACTTGCAGTTATAAAGCAGACACTTTTACTCCCCCCAGGGTGGAACACCTGGACACGAAGGATGACACTGATATTGACTGGGTGAAAATGGCTCAGGGCTGGAGCAGAATGATGTAGGTCATTTTGTAATACCATAATTAAGAGTCATTTTGCCTTGTTTAGTTGCATACAGTCAATAAAGACAACATTTTTATTGTCAAGCACAATTTTGCAGGAATTTTTGTGGTTTTACCAAAAGATTTTGGCTTTCAGTAATATCAGCCAAAATTGAAAAATTACCGAAATCTCGTTAGACAACATTCAAGCATATTGCAGTAGATCTCTTGAAGTTTGTACAGTGTGTTTGAAAGAGAAAAAAAAAGAAAACTTGAGCTATATCAATGTTTCGTTTTCCCCTCCCCACTGCAGTGTCCGGTCCCCCCAGTGGCTGAGGAGTAAGTGGTGGTCACTCAAGAGACAGATCGCTGAGCACCAGAACATGGACCTGCCAAGTAGGTCATTTTAACTGGTAAAAGTTTGTCTAAGGCAATGGACCAATCCTGACAATTAGCAAGTCAACCAATATCTTCCCATTTGGCTGTGGGATCAGTCTAAAGATAATCTAAAGTCTAAAGACAGTTTAATTGAATATCTGCAGTAATTTCATTATACTGATCAGTAGCTTTAAGTTTTGATTTGTCTTATAAAAACTAGTCTTGTACCTCAACCTCCCCCTGTTCCTTAACTAGCCCTGGTGCAGTGTCTGAAGACTGTGTTCAGCGACTCGGTGCGTACGCGGAATGTGCGGTCAGACATCACGAGAATTAAGGTCACGCGGCTGGATGGGGCTAGCCGTGACATCAGGGGGGAGCTCCTGGTCAACGGTGGTCCCAGCCACAGCCAGGACCTGCCCAACATGGCCACTGTCCAGCTGCCCATTCCTGTACCCCAGGCTGGTAAGAACAATTTGGTGCAGGTAGACCTTTAGTAGTGTAGCTAGCTTTGTGCAGTAAGTATTTCAGCCGTCAGCCTCTATGGAAAAAGTTTGGCACCAATTTTGTGTTGGTTATGTGGTTAGAAAGCAGGGAGAAGTTTAAGATTGTATTTTTAAACAGCTCTTGTCTACACCATGCTTAGTGCATGTCTAGGCATGTTTTGTTTATGTCTCAGGGGCCTTCATCTTTGACATATTACTCACAATTCATCACATTTTGCACAGTTTGAACCATAAAGAAGCTTATTAAATCATCTTAATCCTTAGTTTCTTTTCGAACTTTAACTTATAAGGGAAACATAAGCTTTAATTTGGGAGGGTAAAAAGTCACGATGTGTTACCTAGGTGCCACAGCTACCATCACTACCACCACTGTAGCAGCCGCAGAGCAAGGTAACCAACCTGTGCAGCCTGAGGAGAGTCAGCTCATAGCAGGCACCTCCTACCAGTCCTTTGAGGTACTGCAGTCCACCATGCAGCTGACCCCCACCAGTACCCAGGGTACCTACATCCTCCGTCCGTCCTCCGGCATGGTGTACACGGCCACGCCCACTTCATCTGATCAGATCATCGTTCAAACCGTACAGGTAGGGTTGTCTTGTTTGTCTGGCTTTGTTTTGTTTAGTTCTGTTTGTTTTTGTTTTAAAACTGCCAGAGCAGAAACGTAAAACCAAAGAGAAAATAGTAAGTAGAAGACAGAAGCTATCTTTTGCATAAACCTAGTTCCACCATTTCCAACAAGACTGGCAATAAAAATATTATTGCCATGACGATGATTGAGGTGAACAACAATACAGCTCATATCAGAAATAGACTGGAACTTCCCTATCCCTGGCACAATATACAAGCCCACCTGTAACACGAACCTACAGCCAGCAGAAATGTACTATCCCTGGTACAGCACAATGGTCTGCCAGTAACCTAAACCTACAGCTGAGCACTACAGTGTGTAGCACTACAGTGTGTTTTGGTCCTGTCAGTCTGCTAAGCAGCCTTAACTAGACATTGATGAGTAGTTGGTCCTGGGACCTCTGACCCTATCCTGTACCTCTCAACTTGGAATGCCTGCAGAACAATAGACTCTCTCTTTTGCCTACTGCTGTCTGGAAATCTTCTCTAGAATTCCTCTAAGATACCTGAGATACATCTGGTATAGATTTGGGTGGGGGGGACTTGCATACCCAGCATACTGTGGACTACTAGCATTCCTGTGGAAAAATGCCTGTGCAATTCCTAGAATTTTTGCAGACTGAATCTAATATATACCATTTGACGACTCCCCTGAGGCGTCGTCAAAAATATCACTTTCTCACTCAATATAGAATGCCTAAATTGTTACAGGTTTTTTTAGAAGGTAAATGCTATGGCTATATGTGAAGCTATACAGTCAAGTTCACAGACATGAAACTACCATAAGGTACACATACAAAATGTATACATACTGAACATGTAATTCAGTAGAAACTGTAATGTATTGCATGATGAAAGAGTGCCTTTTACAGAAAAGTTGATATGTGGTACTGTTATATCCAGACTGACCAACTGGCCAGTAATGAGAACGTGACCGTCCAGCTGACCCCCCAGTCTGACCACATCATCATCAGCACGTCCACCGGTCAGGACCACGACATCACCACCACTCTCAACACCTCGGACATCGCTGCCATCAGCCAATCAGGACTTCCCGATCAAGGCATGGGACACCCGGACGACAGTACGTGCATCATGTATTGCATAGCATGTCCCTGAAAATTCTTTTTGAAATACTTTTTGAAAGCTTGTAAAGATAAAATTTCTTGTGGGATTGTGTGGCGGAACTGCAGAATGGTCCAGAAGCCAGATGTCCAAATCCTGCCATGCGACCTTGTACTCTTGGGAAAGGCTCTATACACGACTTTCCTCACTCCACCAGGGTGTAAAAATGGTTAACTGACTTGTATTGGGGAGGTTGAAGGCAACGGGAGGAGAGGGTTGTTCACTGCCTCCCAATACCCTACCTTACCCACTGCCCCTACCTTCTTATAAAGGCTATGGTACCACCTTATTAAGACATAACTCTGCAATGCTTTGTACAAAGTTTTGACTAACCTTCTGTCTAATTGTGTTACAGGTTTAAATGAAGTCTCCCAATCAGAAGACCTGTCCTGTAGCAGCCATCTGCAGGACAGTGTCAGCCAATCACAATACAGTGAGGACTCCAACATCAGCCAATCAGACTACGGCAGCCATGCATCTGTCTGCCAATCAAGTTACAATGCCCACCCCATGGCCAGCCAATCAGATTTTACTTCTCATGTTAGAATCTGTCAGTCTGATATAACTGGACATGCCACTATTAGCCAATCAGATCTCAGTGCCGAAGCCATAAGCCAATCAGTGATAAGCTCTCAGGATGTCATCAGCCAATCACAGCTAGGGGAGCAGCCTGGCAGCAGCCAATCAGAGCTGGATGCACACCACTCCATAAGCCAATCGGATCTTGAGGACCACAGCCACATCAGCCAATCAGGGCTCACTGATGATGGAAGCATCACAACTGCACATTTGCTGCCAGACAGTGCACACTATGTCACAGCTGAGGTAACTACTGTATTACAATGTTTTTTGATGCCCCAGCTGATGTCTGATAAAAGATATACTCTGTAAGATTTATAAAAGAAGTGTCAAATGGTGCCTTTTTGTTGAAAGATGTGTTGAAAATTGTAGCCTGAGTACCATCCTCCTTAGTGACCCCTGGCTCAATCCTTTCACTTGCTAACCAAGGGAAAAGTTACTCAGGCTATCTAAATTGTGCCAAATAGGAAATACTCAAGCAACTCAATATGATTTTGGAAACGGTTAAAGGTTTCAGGTAGCATCCACAGACTAACTTTTGTCAGTGCCAGGCATATCTTATTACCTCGATGTCTAACCTTCATCAGCGAGTCCAAAGCTTATTGATGAAGAGGAGGATATTTTGTGGCTTAACAAGTGATCACACAATTATGCATACATGTGTTTCCAGGCCATTGTAAGCACCAGTATGGCAGATGTCAGTCAGTCAGAGGGACTAGACGTCACCACCTCAGCGTCCACTCATTACGTCATCGTCAGCGACAATGTCACCTTCGTGCAGTCCTCGACGTCTGACGTGGATGACGGACAGCTGTCAACCTCGGATGTCATACCATTTGCAACTCTAACAGGTATGATTGATATGTAATGTGGGAGGAAAAGACTAGCCCTTGAAGATAGGAGTACTTATCCACAGCATGGAAACAAGCTTTGCTGCAAAAGCTGTCCTTTTGTGATTTAAGAAATAAATATAATCAAGAATAATGATGTTTCAGCCACATCTTAACTTATAGTATGTAGAATCAGTCATTGTATGATTTCCTAAATTATCACATTACTGAGTTAGAAATGTAATGCACCTTAAGAAAGGCAGCATCATTGCCCTTTTAGTATTTACATGCTGGTGCTTTGCAGTTCATAAGGAAGTTACAAGGGGGTTAAGAGAGTTAATGATTCCAAAAATAAATAAAACCAAGAAAAAGTATAAGAGCTGGAACATGCTTTAAATGGTGTTGTGTATTTTCTCCAGGTCCCATCCTGCAGCACTCTGACTCCGACCTGCTGGCGTCCTCCTCCGATATGGTCCAACATGACCTCACCTCTACTACTCACACTGACGACGACATGGCAGACTTCAGGGGGGTGAACTGAATGATAACCTCTCTCCGATCCTGTAACGCCGCACAAACTTCACTCTATGGTTGGCTGAATCAAAGGCTCCAATCTGTCACACTAGGCATTGCCTTCAGGCTGCTTGAGTATTGGCTAGTGCCCCTGGCATGAGAGGTTGAAAACACTGCGAGAACAAAAAGAAGAAAATCAGCCTCAAAGACTTTGAAATTGCCAACAGGACAAGGATGCCAGAATTTTGGAGAAAACATACATATATAGATACTATTTGGGAGAATAGGCAAATAAAACTAAGCCAACCATCGACTCAAGTTTGTGTTGCATGATATATATAACATTATATAGATACAGATTTATTTATCAACTGCAATGTTGCCTTGCATAATATGTATAACCTAGTATGGGTCTAGCTGCTGACCTGGAGAAGTATACTGTAGAACATGAATTTTAACACATAAAGTTCTCATATGTTATTTTTGTTGGTCGAACACTCATGGCGTTTTACTTATTCATCAATTAATATTAAGGCCAAACATCATGCAAGATAAGTAAAATGTACCATTTCATTTTCATTGTTCTGGATTTTGTTGCTCTATTGAAGAATTATCATTTCAGAAGGCTATCGTGACTAATTCATGTTGTATTTCCCTGTAACTTAAGTGTGATATCATCAGATGTTGTTGTTTTATTCTGTGGATTTGAGAAGTACTGTACCTAGTTTTATTGAATTATTTATTCCAGTTGCTATATACCTGGATATGGAATAAGAAATTTTGGCCATTGTTGCTAGAATATGACGTCTTTATTATTCAAGTGAAGTATATTTAGAAGAAAAACTAAATATAAGTGTGCGGAAGATTGTTATAAATGACAGACATGGAAGAAAGTTGACTTGATCAATTGTCATTTTCTCAAATGTTGCTTATTGAATTAAATGACATCTAGAGCGAAGCATTGTTTAATTTGGGAAGTTATTTTGTCCATTTCTTGATAGGTTACCAAAACATGCATTAATGTGTAGTTCTGGCATTATTAATGGCTTTTCTGAACTTCCTCAAATTCTATGATCTCAAAGCAGATTGAGAATTTTCCTCATGTTTTTTACATTCAGATGTTCTTTTAAGGGCATTTCTTGTTGCCTACTTTTCAACTGCAAAAAATACAACACTGTCTTTTATCATCCAACTCTTAAAGATAACTACCATGCCATGATGTTGTAATAGCATAGGGGAGGTGTTCTATCTGGAGGTAGATAGCAGAACAAACTGCAATGGATGGGCATGAACAGACAAGGCAAACAACTAAATACAGCAACAAGCAAGAATCTTTATTCTTAACAGGTTAAAACATGTAAGCTGCAGGGTTTTACTGGCTCACTTCCCTTGTGAGGAGAGCGAGACGGCAAAAATCCAAACCGCTTCAACACGTATCTCCACGATCGCTTCTGCTTAGAGAATATATTTATGTAAGTACATACGGTGGCAAATTCAAATGATTAAACTGTACATGACCTATTTAAGTACTCTTTGACTAGACAAAATCAAACACCACTGTTGCCTGTGTATTATCTTACATTTCAGTTGTACTGGAAAAAAACATAATACATGTAGTATACATACTTCAATCAATAAATTACTGTAATAATGCTAACTTCAATTAATAATGGACCGATCCTGATCGAACATCATATCAAACAAAGGTAAAAACCCCTATTCTATTTCGAACACCTGCTTTACACATGCATAGACCGCATGTCAAAAACCAGGCACTCTTGCCCACCAACAATGTAATGCTATGGAGTGCCTCCTGCTTTCACTTTGACGGAAATTATAATGCCCTTACCGCAGCTATATGTGTCCCCTCCTCAAACGACTATACCAAGTGGATGTAGCCTTTAATAAAGAGGGCATCGTATTTTTTTGGCCCAATCTGAGAGGATTTTAGGGCCAAAAAAGCTAAACCCAAGTCAGTCGGTTTTATCAGTTACAGTTCTGTCCTACTAGCACTGTTTTTGATGGAGGTGTTCGAAATAGAACATGATCGAAGAGCGGGGCTTAAGGATTGGTCCATTCAATAAACATTCAACTGAAAAACTAAAATGTGAATATGCAACCAGTCTAATTGTATCAATAATTTACCACTCAAGCTCTATGTTAACATGAAATTCTTTTTATGTAAAAACAAAGCTGTGCTTAAACTCAAGGCAAGATAATGGAATGTGGTTCAAGTAATGTACAGAAAAGGTAACATGCATGGTACTGACCAAATGTTGGTAAAGCTTATAAAAGTCATACATAGCTCAAAGCATATATAACATTTGTATTCTAATCTAGGATCCATTGTACATGGGGCCATTCCTGTAAGCCAATGCTTTAACAATATATCTTTAATAAAACAAGAACAATTCTATCATATTTTGAATTTCATTTTTTGTAACGTACCCCACCTACATGTGCAAGGAGTACATTTCTTTCAGTCCCAAGTTGAATGTGTAAAATAAAAAAATAATGGTTGGGGCATACAGTTGTTTTGATTGACAACTGAAATAAAGTTTCCAACTAAGTAACCCAAATGTGATAAGTGGAATATCCACAATTTTGTAATATGAATACAAGTGAATATTCCCCAACTATTGTCTAACATTGTGTCTAGTTAATGAATGGAATAAGCTATTAACTGTACATGAAAATACGGCATCCTCTTTCAGAAACAATAAATTAGGAACAAAAATTTACACGCACAAAAAGTTTTTTTTCATATAGTAGTACTGTAAGCCTAAGCAAAAATAAAACACAAATTAACTACAAGTGACTTATCAATTACATGTATTATACAAGTTTTTCCACATGTACCATTCTTGAAGTCAAACTTAAAATGCCTATTTTTCTTTACATCAGTCTTATTTCCAAAATCTGTAAAGCAAGAAATCTTACTATTCTGTCAGCCAGTGATAATTATTTTATACATGTATTCATACATCAGGAAACATTATCACTAAAACAGTAGTACTGTTGTTGCTTACTGAATACAGCTAATGGGTGTTTTGCATGAAGTTACCATGTAATTGTTCCCTGTAATTGTACACATACAAATTTACAGGTGACTGAACTCTTCCAGGATCAACCGACCAGCATAGCAGCTGTGACATCACTTGAAACCACCTATACAATGTTCCCCTACATCGTACCCTGTACAGTAGAGTTGCGTTTTGTTACTTCACCCCGTGGAAGTACAGGTTTGCGCACACACACAGAACCAGGATCACGAAAGCGTTATAGTAGATCAGGCTTCTAAACTTGGGGTCGATGTCCCCCTTTCTGTACCAGAAGATCTGTGAAGAGGCAAAAGACAGGCGATGATGGTCTCTAAATAGTGGTGAACACAACAAAACTCAAACTGGGAATTGACTGGAAGTTCCTGTCATGAATATTTCTTACCGCTGGTTATGGGGCCTAGTCATAAAGATTGGACTTACATGTAAGAGGCCAGAATGTACAACTTAGGATGTACGGTATAATGTACCTGTATAAATTCTATAGAGGAGTACATTCTGGCCCGATACATATGTAATGTTGGTAGCATACAACTTGGAGTAGTGGTTGGTAATGTCGATGTTGCTTTTGAATGAGAAAAAAACAGCCCAAATCCACAATATGGAGTAAGATTTCTTTTCAGGGTAATACATCTAAGATGGTGCTGTTGATAATGGCCTCTGCTGCAAAACCCCATAGCTAGTATACATGTACATACAGTATTAGAAATGCTTTTTTGAAAAATTTGAAAAGGCTGCCACAACCCCTGTCAGAGATGAACCTTCTTCCAGGAGGTAACAACAAAACTGGCATTTATTCTTGACAAGTGTATATATATTGGTACAAGTCACTTACCAGAATGATGTTGGAGATGCATGTGAGGATGACACACACGCCGAAGTACAAGTTGACGGGCTGGGGCGGCCATTTTGGGAAGATGAAGGCACTGACTAATGTCACCTGTTATATAGGATATACAGACCAACACATCAATAAGATCATTACTGAAATGGACAGAAACCGGACTTACACATGTACCTTACAATCGGTTTCTATGAAGCTCCAGTCATTATCTACATGTGAAATAATCAATTTCAAATCCATGTCCATTTTAAACATTTGATTTGAATTGATTTGTTTGCCAAATTCAAACAGAAAATACAATTAACCTATAACTTATTACTAATGGACTCTGATGTTTGATGTTACACACAAATTCCGTTACATGTATATTAGAGTTAGATGTATCATATGTGTGTCCGTGTGAGTGTTTGACTGTGTGTGTGCGTGCGTGTGCGTGTGTGCAAATTTTTCATATACTTATTTAAGTAATGAAATGATATAATCATACTCACTCCTACAAACAGAAATGTGAGGAAACCCAGAACCCAATGGATAACTCGTTCCTGCAAAAAACACAAGTTTCACATTAAACTAAGCAAAAGACCACTACTACTGTAACTAGTACATATACTGTACAAATGTACTTTGATCTCTGCACAAGGGATCTGGAATGAAGAAGAGATTTTATCTTGCTATTCGGGATGAAAGTAGGATTTCATTTATACCAGTAGGAGATATTGCCTGCATGAGCAAAATTTGCTGAAAGTCTTTTATCTAAATAGATTATAGCAACAATTGTGTTATTTAATGCAATAGCCAGTACACTTGATTGTTTGACCCTAGAGAAGTCAAGGATGTGTGATCTCATGCATACCAATTACCTGTGACATTGACAGATCTCAGGAAGTTCAAGGTCATGTGTGCAGAAATCTGATATCCCTTCAGGGTTGCTTGTTTACTTGTAAGTCTCTATCACATTTGGGAACTTTCTACTCTTTCAAATGTGAGTTTGAAGTTTGAACATGTACATACTACATAACAAACACCGTGCTGACCTTGACCACTTTTTATCTTTGCAGTAGAGTTAACGTTACATGTAATGTTAACGATATGTGATCCATTACTAGTGTTACATCATTCAACATATTTTTGACTTTTGAAATCGGAAGCATAGAATTGACGGCAATTTTTCCTTATCCAGAGACATGAATGCATATACAGTCGATATAACATGCATTGGCATAATACCGGTAGTAAGACTTATACCGGTAGATTAAAAATACTGGAACTTAAAGAGATCTACACATGCAACAATAGTTATTTCTGAGCTGTGCACACTTCAGACGTCTAGGTGTCCAATACATCATTTACAAAGTATCGATAACAATGCATTCGAAGACAACAAGGCCAAAAGTTTTCAGTATCTTTTTCGGGGTAGGCAGCTCGTCGTGGGACGAACACACTGTCACATTCATTGCCAAATTTATAGATCATAATTACACATGCTCACGGCACAAGACGAACATGATTCAACAACAATCTTGAATTTCTGTTGGTGACCTACAACTCATGTAAAAGTGTGAAGAACCGTTGCATAATAGCCCGGATCTACGACTGAATGGGCAAAATTGAACGTACGCAGCCATTTTCCCGCCATTTTTATATCTACGCTAGCAGTGAAGTGTTACGTCATAGCGGTTGTGACGGACAGAAGTTAAATGAAAATTCTTGACAGTATACGTCCGTTTTCTCATGACATTTTGTATGCTCATGCAGGTTTATGTTTTATGCATTTACTGACAGAAAAGGAAGGAACATCAGAGGATGTATAAATGTACATAGCGGCAGTTAATTGTGCCGTGTTTCTTCCTACCGGTATTTTTTACCCCCTCCCAACCACGCGCCCGTTCGCCGTGTAATTCCGCGGCGTGTTACAATTACAATACTACGCTTTTAGCAGGACAAGAGTGGCAGAAAAGTTACACAGAAGAAGTGGCAAGGGTAATCTATAACAGCAACATGTAACTGGAGAAAATGATGCGTTGACAATTTGTCAAATCAGTATGGCTAGAGAAATCGTTGTAAACGTACCGGTATTATGATAATAGATGTTACATGTGACATGACAATGTGTACAAGTCACAACACACTCTCACACCTACACAATTTCTATGATATAGTGATACACACAAACATACACACCCACCCACCCTGTATATACATACAACTTAATATGTACACGCACAAAGAAAGACACACACACGTACATGAAGTGTTATACACACACACACACATGTACATGAACAGTGTTACATTATAGACACACACACATGAACACAGTGTTGTACACACACACACACACACACACACACGTACATGAACAGTGTTACTTAGACACACACACACGTACATGAACAGTGATGTACACACACACACACACAGTCACAAACACACACACCTAATTGACACACCCACAACCACAGTTATACACACACGACGATACATATATCCAGAGACAGAGGTACGCTCATACGGAAAGATCAGAAAAGTGTGCAAACACACATAGAATATCTGTTTCAGAAGATATCTAACGTTATAACTTGTAGATTCCAATGTTATAACGGCCCACCTGTGGTCTGGACTCCCCGAAGAGAGGCTTGTTGATGTCCCCCTCCTCGTTCTCCCCTATACGACTATACTGGTTCCGAGAGAGCATCTGTCATCTCTACCAAGTCCACCACAGCAGGCTGAAAATCGAAAGAGTTGGCCTCTTCTGTCCTTGGCTCCCAACAATACAATTTGTTTACAGGCTACAACTGTATTGTGCTGACAATCTCGTGACTTTGTTGTGACGTGCCCACTCCGAATATGAAGACAAAATGTCGTCTGTGCGGTTAAAGATGTTCACGGAACGTTGAACCATGTGACCCCGTCAGGAAAGCTGCGGCTACTGAGGCCTTGACATGACCGGGTAAAGAAAGCTGAGCCAATATTCGCCTTGACCGCAAAAACCTCGCGTCCGGTTCATCTATCGGCGGCCATCTTGAAATATCGACTCGAAGCAGTTCTTGTCTGATCCGCAAGGTGGCGCTTGAAAGTGGCCCAAGAAGTGTGGCAACCTCAACCTTTTTCCTTTGAGACGATTCGAGTTTTACTATTGAAGAAAAAAGTTTAAATGCGGCATAATCAATGAACAGCCAAACTTGAGCTGATTTTGTGGCTATCTACATTCTTGATCTAGGGAAAGTTAGCGTTACATGCAAAGAAAAGTTATTTGACTATGTTATATAACGAGTCACGAAAGTTTAGTCTGACCTGAAATATTACCGTGGAACTGGAACGTAGAAAAGAATGTTAGAACTGGATGCCACAGCAGACAAAATTCAAATCATGCTGCGCTTGAGTTACAAAGCAGAGTGTTACAAAGGATCGCAGAGCTTTTTATTATCATTTGAGACCAGCAGTATCTATTCCCAGTTCCGAACCACATGAGGATTTTTTCTTGAATTGTAAATACTGGAGAAGTTAACGTTATTTAGTGTCGGATGAATAGAATCATGGCCTGGACCATCAACCCATCAGCTCACGAACAAGAGGCCTGGACCGTCATGAAGCCGTTTAGAAGGCCATGCTGGGAGGAAAGTGAGAACACCTTCACTCGGGAACAGTTGCCCACCAACACGACGTTTTGCTTCAGCTGCGGGCGGCCGTTTAGCGCCACGACCAAACACCTGCACGTCAGGGCGCGACGCAGCATGGTGGTCCACCCGAACGGCGGGCGGTGCTTCGCGTGTGGATCCCGCAAGGGGGCGCTGGAGACGTACGGTATCGTGAGGTGGGGACAGGGATGGCGGGCGGTGGAGGCGCACACTGTTTCTTACACCGTGGTACACGCAGATGGAGAGGAGACACCCGCCGTGTACCAAGAGGAGACCCTGTGGGAGGACGACACCTACCTTCCAGGGGATGAACAACAGTTCAGCACCTTGGTCAGGCTCTTTGAACAAGTCCATTGCAGCAAGGACGTAACTCAAGTCGATGACGCCATCGACAGTATACTGGAATGGATTTCAAACGAAGAGGAGGAGAGAGGGACTGATCAAGGGTTGGGGAGGGAGATCCGAAAGGTGTACGGACCACTCATGACGGAGAATGAGCGCGGGGAGGTAGTGGTTTATAAGTAGACTAATCTCCACACAGCAAGGGCAGTGGGAACCCTAGTGAGAACATTTGGTACTGCAGCTTTGATTTTAGACATTGTACATAAACATGTGCATCAGGAAATAGATTTAATTAATGCATAAATCTAACAGAAAGCGAATTGTCCCTGAATTCATATCAAACACAGATATTATATTCTGCCATGCAAAAGAACAATTCTTATCCCGCCTAGTGTGTGTTAACCGGTTCAAGTTTTTCTCCTCTTTTCCTGTCAAATTTCTTCTGCAACTTATATGTTTCATTATCTTCATAGGAAGTGCACGTTTTTATCACCCATATCTTTTATACACGCACCCAACATTGATACTTTTAATTCTATTTCTTCCAAATACTGTACAAACATTTGTACATTATACACACAAACAACAAAAGACAAGTTCACACTTTTGCAGACAACCAAAGTGTTTGTAGAAATTATCTGCCAATGTTTGAAGGTGTTCTAACACCATAGATATGTATGGTGAGTCTGCGTGCCACATGGAAACATGTTCAAATATGTGACTGGCAGTTGAGTAATCTATGTACACTTGTCTATTGGATAATGCAATGCATGTCATATGCCTGTTCTTGCATAGTTTTACAATACACCTGGTTCAAAGACATAACCACTTCAAAAGTGCAAAAAATAAACTCATTCAACATTAATATTTGATAACCATGTAAAAAAATAGGTCTTAATATTTATCTTATCACTCTATACAACCCTGTAATACTTATTTTGACATATTCTACTTATTTGCCACATATGACTGTACTAAAATATCAACATCTCTTTCTTATGTCACTGCAAAGCTTGTACAGTCAAAGCTGTACTACATTTAGTGACCCCCTCTACGAGGGGCGTGCAATTAGTAATGGTCCTGACCCATTTCCCATAGCAGGAGATTAATGAAACTTGGCACAGTTATTAGTCTTTCTCTTCATAGGAATCACCCAGAGTTATGCATTTCTCCCATCGTTTGATGCAGCTCTGGACACCGATTTTGTAGGACACCCCAGGTTGGTCCTCCAACTGATGCCTCATCAATGGCACAAGAGGGACGACCAGGTCTGGGAGCTGTTTCCACAGACTTCCAGCCACGTTTGAATTCAGGATGCCAGCGTTTTACAAGGTCATATGATGGGGCATCATCACCATAAGTTTCATTTATTTCATCAAAAGTCTTCTTTGGTGTGCGTCCTTTCAAATACAAAAACCGGATCACTGCGCGACACTCAACTGGTTCCATTTCACACCTGGTCCATTTCGCACCTGACTAAGTTCAAACACCAGTAAATCAGAAACCACAATTAGTTCAGAGCTGTCTTTTGCAACATAACCCATAGAGATATGAATTATTACACATACAAAATTTCATTTAGATCAGACAACTGGAAGTGGGTCAGGACCATTACTTATTGCACGCCCCTCGTACAAAAGACCATTGTGTACATAATTGGTGATTACTTAAACTGGTATGAATGGCTTTCTCTCTATATAGTGACTACATGTACCTGTCTTGAGTGATGGCTACACACCAATTTGACAGTATATGATGAATACATGACAATTTGTAGCCAGGTATGGCATGTACACCCTTTCCAAGTGGGGGTCTGGAGGGGTTTTCTTGACACTTGAATGTTGATATATGCAACATCCATGTTCCCTCCGTGACACCAGTGGTCTGTGACAGTGTAGAATTGTGTCTATTGTTGGTGAAATTTCATAGCTAGGCTGGGTTCTTGACTAGAACACTGTGCCGAGAGCATCAAACCACGACATCAGTGAACTGTCTATCGTGCTCAGCTCCTTGAAAGCCTGGTATGACATCCTGAAACAAACAAGGATAATGTAGAGTTGCAAACATTTGCAAAGTGAATGGATATACCATACACATACAAATGTACCATTAAAGATGACCTACCAAGCTAACAGATATGCTATAGAGTAGACAATGCATGTTTAGAACAAAAGCAAAATTTCTCCTGCTATTAGAAATATACAGTCCCTTCTTTTACTGGGTATGTAAGGTCCTATATTCCCTTTCCCCTAAAGAACACGATTTTTGGACCCTTGTATTCTCAGAATGACATAAAGGAAGATTTCCTTCTCTAACCTGTCTCCTAGTTCCAGTTTGGCATCCTTGAAGACATTGTCCACCATCTCCTCTATGGCATCCTGGGACATGGCCTCCATCACTGGCCACATGTTCTTCCTGTGCAGGGAAAAACTACTGTCAATCTGACTCAATCATAAAATATTCACTGCAATTTCATGTTCACAGTCTTCGTGGTGAGAGATCATCACACCGCAAACATACTGATGCGCTCTCTTTTGCATTATGCTATCATGCTTGTTCCAACCATGACAAAATCTTAACTCCCTGCTGACCTAAAATTAAGTTGAACTATGATGGGACAACTGTCACCTTTGGCCTGCAAAAGACAACTCAATACCATGAGAATAAGAGACATGTATCTAGAAAACGCTAAAGTTGTGACCAGCGTTCCCGCCAGGTTCTTGAAAGTATGCGTCCAAATATTTGGGAGGGGCGTAATGAGCGCCGGAGGCGCGAGACGAGCGCCGCAGGCGCTCGCATTCTAGGGGGGTCCGGGGGCATGCTCCCCCGGGAAAATTTTGATTTTCAAACCTTCTAGAACACAATTTCCTGCAATTTGAGTGGATAATCATGCACTTGAGATTGGATGACGGTTGCCTCTTTTACTCCCATTTTCAGTTATCGACGACCACCCTCTTCATCAAAATACGTTATATCAAAAAAACTATAAGCACAGGGAATCAGCCTTCCGTGATCTGGCCCGGGTTTTATTTGTCCAGACATGTCTACTGTCTACATGAAAATTTTGTATTTTTGATGCTTCGAAACAGGGCTCTAGCCAGTTCGTCAGCCCACGGAAAAATTATGCCAATTTTTTTCCGTCATTAAATAAAAAAATGTCTACCTCATGCGATCGATGTTGCGCCCTCCCGCATCAAATAGTTTTCCGAGACGATAAAATAACGGCGCCGTGTTTTTTCCTATTTTGCCCGATGATTTTACTCATTGACAAATTTTTCGAATCGGTGGGGTTTTACAAGGCCTTGCCGTCATTTTCCACGAGCGTGCGTTTGTTTCCTGCGACCTCAGGTAACCCCGTTTTCGGCGTGAAATCTTTGGCTGGATTTCTTTTTAAATAGACCAAGAACGTTATACATTACTCGAAGGAGGACGATCTGCTGCCTCTTTGGCAGTGATCAGTGCCGGTGTAGCCTTGAAGCAGTAGCCAGAAAGACGTCCCAACGTGCTGGGCGCTGCGATCGACGGTCCGTCTGGGGAGGGGGGCGTGCCGCGCCATGTGCCACGGAGGCCAACGCTAGTGCACAGCCGACTCGATCGACGCTTGACAACAATATTGCGGCCCCTTTTCTGCCGCAAATTTTGTCTTTTTGAAACAAAAGAAATTTTGTAAATAAGAAATAAAGTGTATAGTTTTGGATTCTTCACTTATTTACCGTGCACCATTTTTTAAAACTTGGATAAATGGGGAAACTTTGATAGTAAATTGTTAGCAGCTACGGAAGAAACTCAAGTTGCCAGACGACACGGGCGGCTACCAACGTCACGTGCGCTAATACTTGGTAACTTATGTCTTTTTTTCCTCCCGGTGACCAATGACAGAGTGTAACATTACATTTATCAAACGCTGATTGGTTATTAAGATGATTGGATTTGGACCTGGTGGCCAATCTTGACTGCTTGGCGCCGGCGGCCTGTTGTCAAAGATACCGACTGCCAATCAACTGCCCACAGCGTGAGAACTTTTGTTGAGATGTGCAACACTCGCGCAGAACAGTTTGTTTGTTCAATACTAGTATTACCCACAAATCTTTAACAAATACGTGAAAATGAGGACAAGTTAGTATCATGTTAATATCAGAATATAAAAGCTGCATAAGATTTCTTTGAGTGTTAAAGAATGCTGACTGCCAGATGTATTTCACGGACTACAAAAAATTACATTGCGCAACGAACAGCTCAGACTGGCGCGTGGCTGGGTGTGTCGTACATGGGTCCGCTAGTTGTAAAACGTGCCGCGCTCCGCCCCATGCCCAGACTACTGGGATGACCGGAAAGTGAAGAATTTGAAGTATAAATTGTACAGGTAGGATTCCTTCTTATAAAGACAGATTTTTTAAAAGATTCCAGATACATTTTGTACACTGGTGGTACAGGTCAGCCTTTCTTTCAGATTTTTTTATGGACGCATTCAGCCGAGCCGAGTGCGTCTTTCCAGAAAAAAATGCGTCCAAAGACGTAAAGACGTATGCCTGGCGGGAACGCTGGTTGTGACAAATAAGGAACGATTCAGTCACTCCAGTTTTCATCTTTGACGCCCCCCTCCCCCTTCCACTGGAAAGGTCAAGAAAAGAACCTGTGATTTCGGCGACAACACTCAATCTCAGACAGACCCATACAGGTGAGTGTTACTGCTGTGTGATATACTGTTCATAGACGTATTTATTGAGCATTCATATGGCGAATATAAGTAAAAAGGCCTACCTTTGCGCTGAAGAATCTTCGTCCGACTGTCCTTACTAACCCTGCCATGATGGAACTGACTTAATAAAGGAGTAAATATTCATATCCGCAGATTCAGAGCAAAAGTTTTCCGCTTTGCCCCCAAATCCCATTCAAATCATCAAAATTGATTTAATATATCATAATAAAAAGAGTAAATATGTAATTTGAGACACTTTTACAACAATTTTCCGGCAAAATCAAACATTATTACATTTAAAATTCTTACTCACAAATGTGGTGCTATTGAACTGAGGTCAGCCCTATTGCACATTGCGCGCGGCTCTTGAATAGCGGACGGATGGGTCACACAAACGGAACATTTTCCGTGTGTTTTGAGATATTATAGGCTTTTCTGAGCACAACTTGACTTTGATCCAAGGGAGGTGTACTACTTCATTGTTTCTCTAGCAGGGATATGTCTCTGATAGTGAAAGTTTGTGAGTAACTTTTCTTTTCTTTAATACGTCGATCTGATCGTCGTAAAATTTTCTCCCAAATATTGTTTGGTAAAAAAGTTAGCGTTTCCATACATGTACTTTCGATACAGGCATTAGCGTTTGATCGTGCATTGACGTTGACTTAAGGAATAAATGTGTGTCTTAGAGGTCGTTGAGATGACTGGTAACGTTAACATAGCCTGGATAATTTTACAGTTTACCATCCTCCAATTATATGTGTGGAGGAATAAATTGGTAACATCCATTGGCATAATACCGGTCGGTTTACTGCAATTTCTCAAGCAATGCTAACTTTGGCAAATGATCAACGCATCATTTTCTCCAGTTACATGTTGCTGTTACAGCTTACCTTTGCCACTTCTTCTGTGTAAATTATTTTGTCTCTCTGGTCCTGCTAAAAACATAATATCGTAATTGGAACACACCGCGGAATTGCACGGAGAACGGGCGCGTGGTTGGAAGGGGGTACAAAATACCGGTCGAACGAAACATGGCACAATTAACTGCCGCTATGTACCTTTATACATCCTCTGTTGTTCCTTTTTTTCCTGTTAGTAGTTGCACAAAACAAAAATCTGCATGAGCATACAAAAATTCATGAGAAAATGGGCGTATACTGACAAGAATTTTCATTTAATTTTGGTCCGTCACAACCGCTATGACGTAAAACTTTACTGCTGGCCGTAGCATTAAAAATGGCGGGAAAATGGCGGCGTACGTTCAATTTGACCCATTCAGCCGTAGATCCGGGCGATAATGCAACGGTTCTTCACACTTTTACACGAGTTGTAGGTCGCCAAAAGAAATTCAAGATTGCTGTTGAATCATGCTCGTCTTGTGCCGTGAGCACATGTGATTATTATCTACAAATCTGGCGATGAACGTGACAGTGTGTTTGTCCCACGACGAGCTCGCCTGCCCCGAAAATGACCTGAAAACTTTTGGCCTTGTTGTCTTCGAATGCATTGTTATCGATGCTTTGTAAATTATGTATTGGACACCTAGATGTCTGAAGTGTGCACAGCTCAGAAATAACTATTGTTGCACGTGCAGATCTCTTTAAGTTCCACTATTTTTAATCGACCGGTATAAGGCTTATGACCGGTATTATGCCAATGCATGTTAACCGTTTAATAATACCGAGGATAATTTATAATAATAATAATAATATCGGTTGTATTTACAGCCACCACGCACCCAATATGAATTTTAAGTAATGAGGCTGAACGTGGTCGAGGCACCACCACGAGCACGGGACCCCCGTTTTACGTCCCTTTCGAAAGACGATTTTGTGGAATTTGAAGGAATGAGTATTATCCAATATGCAACACCGCCCTTGCGCAATATTTACTTTAATGCTAGTTCTTCTGTATTAATGGGGTAACCAATATCCGTTGCTTTCAGAAATGGGTATTTAAAGATATCAAGTTGACGGACGGTAGTTTCAAACTACAATATTTTAAACATATTAACAACCAATTAACCGATTAGATATGACATTTCTTCACAGGACCATGAAGGAGTCCATACAGAATGCTGTGGTGGGCTTCTGTGTAGGTGCTGCTAGTGTGGGCGTGGCTGTCGTTGTTGCACACCGTCTCCGATGGCTGCAGTTTGCCGCTGTGAAGAGTGGGACCAATCACAGGCTAGAACCAGAACGAGGCTCAGGACATCCAGCCTCCGAGGTCGAAGGTAATGATACCAGATTGTGGATTGAATCAGCTGTACACTGTAGTGTAAATCATGAAATATTCACCGTGGTTTAATATTTGCAGTTTTTGCAGCGACTTCTCCTCTAACCCACAAACGCATGTTCCATCTCGCATCATGTTGACCACAGTTGCTTCAACCAAGAAATTAAAACTGAAGGAACAACTTTGGATCCTTTTCCCTGCTACTGAACAGCTCTTAAAAATTTTATCTAACATATGCGTTAACAGCTGTTTCACCTTGTAGGTTACTCAGGATTGAATCAGGCAGAGACCTTGATGCTGCTAACCAATCTATTCCTGTGTAGGATTAGTAGTAGTACTGTGTACATGGACATTGTATTCAACTATAAGTCTGGTGGAAGAAGAGGTCGTATTACTTCAGGCGTTAGTTCTAAGAGAGCATACCACATTTAATATTCATGTTGGGCTATACTAGTTACATAGAGTGGAGGGGGTGCTAACAACTGTCTTACTCTCGTAACAACAGCTGCAACACAATCCATCCAAGCCGAAGACGTTTTGAGCAGAGAGTCGGCGCAGGCGCTCAACGAGGCGCGGGAAACCATCCTGACCCTCCGGGCGCTGGGCGGAGCGGACCAAGTCACGGAGGATGTGGGGGGGACCAGCATCAACTCTGCCGAGAGTCAGAACATTCTCAACCTTCTGTACAACATTGCTGAGGACCAGGCTAGAAAAGGTGGGCTGTGTTGAGAGTCAAAACTTTTAACTTAACAGGCACAAAAATCCCAAACCACTGATACAATGGTCTAATGTCAGGTATTACAGAACTTTCTACATTTCATACACTTGTTTGCCCTTTACTGATGTCAATGACCCAAAATGTATTTGTCTAAATCTTAGTCTGTATAACATATGAGTGGTGAAGTTTACCCCTTAAGTTATTGGGTCAAGGTAGCTTCATGTAGAATAGCCTATAACATGTCTGTGTTAAATTGTTTTCCCCAGAGGGCTATGTGCACAGAGGGATCACCTGTAACATCTGTAACAACAGTCCTGTGTGTGGCACCAGGTACAAGGTATGTAGGCACTAACTTTTATCAATTCATTTATTTATTCATTTGGCTGACTTATGCGCCAAAAGCTTCATAGTAGAATATGCTACAAAAGACCTGTTCTTCCTCAGACTTTTTAGGACAGTCATGTCACATACTCAAATATTTTGTTTCAGTTTCAGTTCATCCTTGCCTGGTCATTTTTATTCCCAACAAAGTCTTAAATAAAAAGAACTTTGAACTCAACCGTGGTAGGCACCAACCCATCCTAATCTCTATAGCTGGCTCCAGTTAAGTCCTCTGATCACTTCCCTAAAGAATAGTAAGTCATTAGTATTCATGTCCATGGCCATGACATCATTAATGTGATTGGGTGTTGAATATTTTATAGAAGAGGTGTAATTAAGGGATCAAACTTTCAAATTCTTCTTTCATCTCTGCTGTTGCAAACCAGTGCAACTCTGAGCCAATCAGAGCTCTCGCTTTTATACTAGGAAATATCTAAATGTCTCACTATTGTTGGATTAGATATCAGGTTTGTTATGTTGTAGTTGGAGTTGTTTGTTATATTGAAATTTTATCCCAGTGTGGAAACTGTGTGGACTATGACGTGTGTGAGAGGTGTGAACCGCTGGACATCCACGACAAGAGTCACATGTTCATCAAGATCACCATCCCCCTCCCCCCGCTGGCCAGTCCGCGGGCAGCCTTGTTCAAACCACTCTTCACAGGTCAGTTAGAGGGACGAATCACAACAGCATTATCGTAGAGCAGTCTCTTGTGTGGAGGGGTTAGAATCGACAAAAGATGTACATACATTTACTACATATGACCTGTAGGGAAGTACATTGCATTTAAGGACACGATTCAGTTTTTCCTCCTTTCTTCATCATCAGGGCTCAAAATACCACCTGCATATGCAGGTTAGTGCAGGTAAAATTGGAGCTGTGCAGGTATTTCTGATGTCTACCTGCACCTAACCTGCACTTGTCCATGTACTGGGATTTATACATAAATGACCTATAATGTAGGTGTATATGGATTGTTATCAGCTGCATTGACTGTTACCACCTATGGAGTATAAAAGACAAAATAGCAATTGTTCCTAAACAATTTTAGAAGGATCCAAAAAAGATTCCATACTTCCACTTCAGAGTGGTGCAGGTAAAATTTGTCTGGTGCAGGTAATTTTCAATGTTACCTGCACCAGAGCAGGTATGTAGAAAAAAGTATTTCGAGCCCTGATCATGTTTCATAATGTATTATGGACATTTCAATTGATTCAGTTTTTCTTCTGTATTCTGCCTGCCCCAAGGTGTTAGCATTCATATAGCAAAGCTATTTAGCTGTTTGACAATAAAGATTGTTTGATTGATTAATTGAGTAAGTGAGTGAGAAAGTGCCATTGTGAGATTTGAAACAGCATACTTTCATCTCTCATGCTTTCATGCTTTCATCTCTATCCTAAGATTTTCTGTTCTGTCCTGGTTTCTCCAGGTTCCACTGCCAGGGACCACAGTCTGCAGCCGATCTCCTGGAGTCATGTCAAAAGGCTACAGAAAATCACTCACTGTAGGTTATCTGAGATATGCTTCTCAATTCATTAGTTTAGATGTTATATATACTTTTTAAGTTAGTTTTAAAAAGGGAATAAATGTAGTGCTTAGCCATAACTGTGAAGGCAAACATATATTCTTATATCCTACAAAAAAATTGTATGTAATCTCAATGATTGAATACCAGTAAGCAATATTTCTCTTCTATGGATTATGCAAATTGCTATGTGTGTTTCCAAACAATCACATTGTGCATTTTATCTGAAACTATGATTTTTTAAATGGTTCAAATTTTGTATAGAACAGAAAAAGAGTGTATAGTTTTAACATATTGTATGTTGATTTAATTTAATTGATATTTTGGAACATGATTAGGAATTCTTGTATCTTGTAACCACCTTAAAAATGAAATATCTTCCACAGTTGATCACTTTGAGCTGGAGGCACTGTATGAACAGTACCGATGTCTGTGTGACCAGGACGCAGTCATCAAGAGGGACACCTTCAACTTCTGTCTGGGACCGCTGGGTACCCTCAACAACCTGGTACTGGACAGGCTCTGGCAGGTACCGCAGGATACACTGTGACGTGTCACTGATGAAAGATAGTGGATGCTATCTGAAACATCTGACCATTTCCAAAATCATATCCAGTTGCTTGAGTACCGGTAACTGCTCTTTGGCATATCTTATTACCTGGATGTCAATCTTCATTGACGGATCCACTGTAGATATTGAAATAGTTGTGGTGGTTTCATTTTTGCAGTAGCAGAACCATGGCATCATGAGAATGTGTTTTTGTGCAATAGTGTTTCTACATTTTGTACTATTAACTTAAAACACTTGCAAATGTTTCTACTCCTACTGCAAAATTCAGTCTCATTGAAGTAAATGAATGTACAGTATTTGTTTGTCCTATTTAACCAGTAGACCACCCTGTACTTAGAGTTGACTAGTGCAAGCTGTATAATTAGCTGTACCCTTGCCCACACTTACTAGACTTACAAAATTGACCTTAATTTTTTTCAGTTCTACGACTTTAACAACGATGGAGTCATTGACTTTGATGATTTTGCAAAAGGCCTGTCTGTCCTTGTGAAGGGGACTCAGGAGGAAAAGACCAGATGTGAGTTTATTTTTTGCCACACCTCAGGGGTGGAGGTGATTTTATTTTCAGTTTCTTACACCAGTTCTTTTGTCAGTACGTCTGCTTTAACATTACCACACCTTATGCTTTATGCCCATCATATAAAAAGCAAATATGGACAAATTCTGGAGCTCTGTTTATTAATTCTTAACTTTCCCATCCAGTTGCATTCCAAGGTTATGACATAGAGAAGAAAAACTCACTCAGCAGAGAAAACCTGACTAAGCTGTTAAAGGTAAACTCATTGTCATATAAATTTTGATCAGTACTTTGGTTTCCTTTTCATTTTCTGCTTCAAATTTATGTACAAATTGTAGTTATTCTATGTACTCATTACATAATACCAGATCTTTGAGCTAGTTTTGCCATTCTTTCAATTTCAATGTCCAACTTAACTCATTCAACATATCAGATGAAATAGTATTTTAGATCTGACAATATCTCATGTATAAGCTCCTGCAATATGTTTGCATCAATCGTTGCATTGTTGCATTGATTGTCATTTTCTGCAGGCATATTTCCAAGTTTCCATCGAGCTTGTAAGAGACGTGGTCAAGGCATGTGAAGAAGAGATGGTATGAAACAGTTTGTTTCAGATAAGCAAATCTGTACTAATACTGCTGCCATTAAATGGTGGCACTACCATAGGGTCTTCACTAGAAGTATTTGTTGTGTTATAGTGTTCATATTTGGTGAAATGTATGTGTGAAGACTTCTTTCTTTTAGTTAACCCTCACTGGAAGACAGTTCTTGAAACACCATGATTGTGCAATAGAAAAGTTGATGTTGGGTAATGTTAATATAGTTTTTTTTTTTTTTTCATTTCAGAAAATACAGCTAGTCAGAATACATTGCCATCTTTATCCCTGCATCTGCTTAGAAATTAAGAGAAAATGTAAAATGTTAGCATGTCAGATTAAAAACTAAGTATTCCTTGCTATCTGTATAATATTGGTAGGGTGAGCCATATACATGTTTATCTACTGCAGATGCTAAACTTTGATGACAGCCAGGGCAAGCCTGTGTCGGCCCTGTTCAACGCTCCCATTCCATCCTCCGGCCAGCAGGGCAGGACAGCGAACGGGAAACCCCCCATTCCTGGGAACCCTGGAGCTACGTATGGCAATTTTTACTTGTACTCATGCCCTTAAAGGCTTCTACCTACAGATGGATATACATTTAAGTCTTACTATACTACTTTGTTGTAGATATCAACATGTAGATACAATGGAGTTACAATGTGAATTATGGTTTTGTGATCTTTCAAACTTGAGAACCAAGAAACTCAATTGGTGTGGCCATAGTAACATTTGCAAGACAAAGCTGATAGTTGTCCCACTCTTAAAGACTTCTATCTATAGATTGATATACATTTCAGTCCTACTCTACCACTTTAATGTAGATTCAATGTAGATATAATGGAATTATAGTGTGAATCAGCGTTCCCGCCAGGCATACGTCTTTACGTCTTTGGACGCATTTTTTTCTGGAAAGACGCACTCGGCTCGGCTGAATGCGTCCATAAAAAAATCTGAAAGAAAGGCTGACCTGTACCACCAGTGTACAAAATGTATCTGGAATCTTTTAAAAAATCTGTCTTTATAAGAAGGAATCCTACCTGTACAATTTATACTTCAAATTCTTCACTTTCCGGTCATCCCAGTAGTCTGGGCATGGGGCGGAGCGCGGCACGTTTTACAACTAGCGGACCCATGTACGACACACCCAGCCACGCGCCAGTCTGAGCTGTTCGTTGCGCAATGTAATTTTTTGTAGTCCGTGAAATACATCTGGCAGTCAGCATTCTTTAACACTCAAAGAAATCTTATGCAGCTTTTATATTCTGATATTAACATGATACTAACTTGTCCTCATTTTCACGTATTTGTTAAAGATTTGTGGGTAATACTAGTATTGAACAAACAAACTGTTCTGCGCGAGTGTTGCACATCTCAACAAAAGTTCTCACGCTGTGGGCAGTTGATTGGCAGTCGGTATCTTTGACAACAGGCCGCCGGCGCCAAGCAGTCAAGATTGGCCACCAGGTCCAAATCCAATCATCTTAATAACCAATCAGCGTTTGATAAATGTAATGTTACACTCTGTCATTGGTCACCGGGAGGAAAAAAAGACATAAGTTACCAAGTATTAGCGCACGTGACGTTGGTAGCCGCCCGTGTCGTCTGGCAACTTGAGTTTCTTCCGTAGCTGCTAACAATTTACTATCAAAGTTTCCCCATTTATCCAAGTTTTAAAAAATGGTGCACGGTAAATAAGTGAAGAATCCAAAACTATACACTTTATTTCTTATTTACAAAATTTCTTTTGTTTCAAAAAGACAAAATTTGCGGCAGAAAAGGGGCCGCAATATTGTTGTCAAGCGTCGATCGAGTCGGCTGTGCACTAGCGTTGGCCTCCGTGGCACATGGCGCGGCACGCCCCCCTCCCCAGACGGACCGTCGATCGCAGCGCCCAGCACGTTGGGACGTCTTTCTGGCTACTGCTTCAAGGCTACACCGGCACTGATCACTGCCAAAGAGGCAGCAGATCGTCCTCCTTCGAGTAATGTATAACGTTCTTGGTCTATTTAAAAAGAAATCCAGCCAAAGATTTCACGCCGAAAACGGGGTTACCTGAGGTCGCAGGAAACAAACGCACGCTCGTGGAAAATGACGGCAAGGCCTTGTGAAACCCCACCGATTCGAAAAATTTGTCAATGAGTAAAATCATCGGGCAAAATAGGAAAAAACACGGCGCCGTTATTTTATCGTCTCGGAAAACTATTTGATGCGGGAGGGCGCAACATCGATCGCATGAGGTAGACATTTTTTTATTTAATGACGGAAAAAAATTGGCATAATTTTTCCGTGGGCTGACGAACTGGCTAGAGCCCTGTTTCGAAGCATCAAAAATACAAAATTTTCATGTAGACAGTAGACATGTCTGGACAAATAAAACCCGGGCCAGATCACGGAAGGCTGATTCCCTGTGCTTATAGTTTTTTTGATATAACGTATTTTGATGAAGAGGGTGGTCGTCGATAACTGAAAATGGGAGTAAAAGAGGCAACCGTCATCCAATCTCAAGTGCATGATTATCCACTCAAATTGCAGGAAATTGTGTTCTAGAAGGTTTGAAAATCAAAATTTTCCCGGGGGAGCATGCCCCCGGACCCCCCTAGAATGCGAGCGCCTGCGGCGCTCGTCTCGCGCCTCCGGCGCTCATTACGCCCCTCCCAAATATTTGGACGCATACTTTCAAGAACCTGGCGGGAACGCTGGTGTGAATTCTGGATTCATTATCTTGAGAAACAAGAAATTAGATTGGTGTGTCCCTAGCAACTTTTGCAGGCCAAAGGTGACAGTTGTCCCATCATAGTTCAACTTAATTTTAGGTCAGCAGGGAGTTAAGATTTTGTCATGGTTGGAACAAGCATGATAGCATTTTGTTGACTGCAGGCCACTACAGGCCTGACCGGCATGGCAGTAGCCAAGGATCCTCACGTGGTGAGTCTTATATTCCAGTCTACATGTGTCAATGTCACTAATGCATTATCATCATGTTAGAACTTAATTAGATGCGAGGAAATAGACAAAGTGCTTTTAAATGGTGGTGTAACCTCGGAAGGGAACGCAATTGGCCATAACAAGATTTAACGATGACAACTGTCACTGCCAAAATATTCCAATTCCCCTCGTTATGCCGCAAACTATGACCCCGCAGTACCCGGATGTAATTTGGATTCACGATGGTGGTGGTTATGTGGTCCCGAAAAATCAGCATCAAATCCGTTTCGGAGCGTCCATGATGAGAAATCTATCCGTTTCGGCCTAACAATACGGATGCTTCCATACTAAATTTTGCATCATGAACGGGGCCTAATGTTCAAACGTCTGCCATCTGGATCCATGGAATTCAATTAATATGGCAGAGCACTTGAGATATATACTTACCAATATCGCTTGAGACATGAGTTGCAGCATAACCTAGCAGAATAAGTGTGATCTGCAGACTATTGCTTAATTTCGTCAATGAAGGTTAGACATCCAGGTAATAGAATACGCCAAAAATCAGTAACTCAAGCAACTGGATATGATTTTGGAAACTGTTTCCAAAATGATGTCCAGTTGCTTGAGTTACTGCTTTTTGGCATATTGCCTTATTAATGTCTATTAATATTATAACCTGTGTTCCTATAGGCTTTACGTGTCCTATACACCAAGACCCTAGCTGCCCTGGAGAAGCTTCCTAAGGATGCTGCTTACAGACAACACACTGAAGGCATCATTAATGACAGATTCGATCTGGTTAAAACGGTAAGTCATCAACCAATCTTCACATTATGTCGATGAAGATTAGACATCCAGGTAATAAGATACGCCCCAAAGCAGTTACTCAAGCAACTGGATATGATTTTGGAAACGGTCAGACGTTTCAGATAGCCATCCGGAGTCTTACATCAGTGACACTGGAGAAATCTTGATGGAGAGGGTTTTTATATCTTATCTATGAATTGATATGCAAAAGAGATGTAGTTGTAGAAAAGGTTTATTCCAATATTCTTCATATGGCCTCATAACAAATGTGCTTGCACAGAGTTAATAAAATGAACATACATTTTAACTTGTTGGAATGTTGATTGATCCATTTGTTAGGTGGTCTGCAAAAGTGTGAACTTTTGAATGAAGTTGACATGGTTCAAATTTTCTGTCACTAGGTCTCTGATGTGGAGGAACTAGAAAGGAAAATCAACTGTGGTCAGATTGAGCAAGTTATCATACAGGTAAAACAACTGTCTGGTTAAAGTTTAGCTCTAATATCAAATACATGTACTAGTATACTTATCATCAAATAGTGTTCTTACTTCAACTGAATGTAGTAATGTATTGTCTTTGGCTTGTTTGTGTGTCTGTGTTTCCCAAACGCACAATGCAGTGTTACCAGACACATCCTCCGTATGGCTATTATTGTCTTTGGGACTCTAAGGGTTGCAATACAGTATGGATGAGGGGGTGAATCTGCCATGTCAGAATACAGTAACACATTCCACAGTGCACCACTGTCCTTCTATTTGGTTTCTCCTTGACAAATATTGATGAGAAAATTGCACAAAAATGTTCTTTATTTTTCTTGAATGTATGGATGATGGGGTGAATGTGCCATATGTCAGAATACTGTAACATGTGATTCCACAGTGCATGAGAACAATTGCACAAAATGTTCACCAACGTTTTTTTCTTCTCTTTCTTCCGTTTAAAGGCTGAGGCAGAGCTGTCGCTAGCCAGAAAGATGGCTGACTGGAAAGCGTGGGAGCCCCTGGTTTCAGAGCCACCAGAGGGACAGTGGAAATGGCCCTGAAACAGCCCTGTAGTCTCTCACTGTCTCAGGCAATATTACATAACTCATGAAGTATACCATATGTGTAAGGACTTAAACAGATTAATAGATTTACCCATCTCATGTTGAAAATAAATGAGCAAAAGAAGAATATATAGAATAAACACAACAGGTTTTGCTTGCACAAACCTGTAGATATGGTCCAAGCATGGTAGTAAAAGTAACGCTGTTGTTCGAGGAATTTTCTGATTTGTGGTCATTTTACATTTCAACATTTCCCCACTGCCGGACAGGCTGGAAGCTAAGGGTCCTTTGACTTGGAAATTTTCTCTCATCATGTTCAGAAGTAGACATTATGATTTTCCTGAAACCTTTATCTCGTGAAATGTAACAGTTTGTTATTAATGACACAATAAAGACATGTACTGTGTTATTTACAAGTGTCCTCTCTTTTTTTAGTTTAATCTTAAAATATAATGCCTTTCTTGCAGTCAAATACAAGCTACAAAAAAGTAACGCTAAATGAATCTAGTGAAGGCTAACATATGTAAATCTGTAATGTCTTGTTACACTCCGATAAGGAAAATCATGCATTTCAGTAGCTTTATTTCATTGCAAAGGACTCTTTCATGTATTTATTATTAATTACCTGTTTTTGCACTTATCTACTTGTCAAAACATGTTATGACCTTCCCGTACAACAGCTGCTTGAAGATAAGCACAACGCAGCACTACTCACCAATAAAAAACTTAAATACTAGGGGTGGGTGCTCTACTGTAGCTTTCACCAGACCTTCTAGGGGTATGGGGATCATACTATTCATAGAATCGGGGAAAAATTTGGGAAACTGGCCAGGGGAGTCAGCCCATGTTTAGGTTCATGTTTCCACCTGCGCGGCCGGCCAACTCTGGTAGCAAAATCCCTTGGCAAATTATTCTCCCTATGATAGTCGGTCTGGCAGAAACTAACTCTACTTGTTTCTTCAGCTACAAGGGCAAATTTGTATAGGTATTGTATGTGTAAACCTGTAATTATGAGCAGATACAACCAATGATAACAATACCAGATACCAGGTACCCCAAGATACCAGCCGTTCTACAATATAGAGGAGATGGTTATATCGCTACAATACCACAAGAGATTTGGGCTTCCACGGTATTCATAGTGTTCAATCTCCCATGATGATGATGTATTCAGCCTATATCCCTGTTCTGTTGGTTATGCTAAATGGATGATTAGCGGGCTTTGTGCTAAGGAATTGATTAGAGCTATTTGAGGCTTAAAAAATAACATTCTGATAAAGTGTTGTCTGTCACAAAACTCCCGCTAGGCACTAGACATGGGTATGTTGAGGAACAGGATCTTTTTGCAGCATAGCTTTCCCAAATATCGCATTTGTAACTATAGAAACCAGCGATTATTTGTTATCATCGATGGAAAATCTTTAAGTTGTCCTGGGAAATAAGCTCAAAGAAATATAACAGTTACAATCTGAACGAACTTTTCTTAATGATTTTATATACTAAGTACTTTTTTTGGCCACCGCCGCCATTGAATTGACCAGTTATGTATGAAACATTTACTCTACGAAGTAGTTACCGACACGTAATTTTCTAACCTCCCTCTGAAATAAGCACTCCAAACAGCAGGTATTGGTGCGAACAAGAACTGGTAGTTTTGCTGTCACTGTCGCTTTCATAGATTAGTCTCTTTTGCAAGAATATCTAACTTACCCAAGTATATCGTAGGCAAGTTCAAGTTCGTTGATATACAGGCCCGTTGATGGCTATAATTTATGCAAAATATATGACGCAGTATATGTGACGCCCTCCCTTGTTCCTTTGCAGAACAAATCAAATAAAGTTGTCACCTCAAACTAAGCAGCTGGGGCTCGTCATTGTTCTCACAAAAGTCCGAACCCAAACACTTAATTTTACCCGCTGTAACCGTAGACATTTCTTGTATGTCGTTTCTCCCTCTTTTCTATTGTGTAGCGACGCAACTTGAAGCAAGGTGTCACTTCAATTTTCCCGTGTAAATGTTTGCCTAAGTGTTCCAGGGCTAGATTGGGTTAGAGTTTTAGAGTACTCTTGATTCACCGAGTCGGTAACCCGACTACGAAGTCACCAGCTTTGTGCCCAAGGCAAATGGAGACGGCGATGTGTTTACGGTGCTCCATGGCAACGGCTGGATCCGGTAGCGCGCGGGTTGGGCCAGCAGCCCTGGGGTGACTTCATGACTTAAGACTCACCTTTACCTGAGCTTACTCTCTACGTGGTTAGCCATGGCGACCGGTGGCTCGGTTGGAGCATGGGTACGTATTTCTCTTTCTCTCTCTTTTTAAACGTGAAGGCTTCACCACTTGTCTAAATCCTGCTGTTTTCATACCAAACATTTCGAGCATAACGTTGCATGCCGAGTTTGTTTGCACTTACCCTCAGGCATTCCCTCAATTATACGGTGAGCATTATAGCCATTTGTTATGTAGAAAAAAGCAAAGGCTTAGGACCCTGAGTGGCATGTTATGATTTTTAATTCTTTAAGCAAATGCTTGAACGATAACCCTATGCCCCTTGTGTGTGGGTGCAGTGGCATATGGTGGAGTCAGAAACGCCGTGCGATTTCTATTTCGTGCGATTCTCAGAAAGGTAATGGCGAAAAACGACCGTCGGTAAGGATTTACGATGACATTTTTCATCACAAGACAGCTAAATTTTGCACGACATATCCACGACTGGTCATAGAATATCCTCAACGTACTGTGGTAAACCTGTCATGTGACAATTGTGAGGGGTTTAAGCAGGAAAATGGAGATTAAAACCCAGCTACGTTCGTACATACCGTGAAAATGCCAATTCTATTTGTGTCTTCTGGACTAAACGATGATTTTATTGCTTGTACAGGTGGACATAAATGGGTCTAATTCTTGTCTACTTGACACGTCGTGTGACTTTAGACTGTTTGGTTATTTTGGCGACTTCAGACCCCATGTCTCCATGGCCAGTGAACCATGACTGGGTAACAGGTGTCGATGACAGGTTCCCTCTCCAGACGTGTCAAATACGTGTAGAGCTCCCCAACCTTGTCCGCAACTGTTGCAGCAGGGCGGATATTATCACTCTTTTAGATCGGCTCTGTCACAAGAACGTTGTACGATAGACTCGCGACATAAAATTGGAAACAATTTTAGAACAGTCGTCGAGGTGTACAAACTGTTGTCTCGTGACTCAATAGGTCGCCACAGGTACTTTTTGATAAATGGCATGTAATGGCCTGGCTGAAAATCTTCCGACAAGAAATGGCACAATACTGCAGTTTTAAGTGGAACTACCGGTCTTACACGATGTCTGTAAACATTTTCCTAATTATACATAAAGAGTGGGTCCCTCAATTATCAAACTCTATTTGACCTCGTCACTGCACTGATTTATAATTTAAGCTACCGCTACATGTAGTAAAAAGATGTACTTCTAAAAACCTTTGCATGTTTTTCTTCGACATGTACGCGTGGAGATCATTGGGAAGTGAACATGTGGTTTTCAAGATGAAAGAACGTGCAAGACATGTGTGTTTTACTGCTCATGGTTTAAAAATCTACTTTACATCAAACGTTAATGTCGGAGATTTTTTCTAGCCACATTGTACAGTACACGTTGCCCCCCGAATCAGGTATTTGTGTACAAAACACCCTAAGCTGTTTTGACTTCTGCTGTCTTATCAAATAAAGATAACATCCTTACGGGGACGCTTAATTGGTTTAAGATAGTTCTGGACCATTTGTCACATTTGCGACATACCAATTATCATCCCAGAAGGAAAACTTCTTTTCGTTTTTTTATTGCCACACCGAACTGTTTTCACTTTATTGTAATACTTTGTATCAACCATTGTTCTGTGTTGACCTTTATCAGCCAAACAATATCAACATGAAACCAAAGAGAGCTAGACATTAAAATCTTTCAAGTTAGAATGTTATGAAGCTGACCAGACCGCTTAAAACGACATTTCTATGTAGGCTTTTTAAAATAGTATTGCGAAAGTAGCTGGAATGAATTGCCACAATGAAACAAAATTGACGATACAAGTACAAGTTTGAGTATCTAATGTTTTGACCGAAACAAACGCAACAGTATTGCTTTCAAGAAAAATGTTTGCTTACTAATTATAGGCCTCAAACTCTACACCGTGACTTGTCACTTGACCAGACATTCAGGGAAACAACGCTTGGCACCCCTATCTAAATATTCTCTTTCAGTCCCGACCAGAGCAAACAGCTCATTGTCCGCAATGTTTCCTTAGGGGGTGTGCGGACCGTCCACTAATTGAAACCCGCGACACTCTCGTCATGTATCGGTCTAGTGGGGAGGGAAATATCGGCGTATCATATTCTGTAAAATGCCGGCGTTGCTATTATACTACCGTTACTTAGTTCATGCTATAGACTGTGAGTTGGCTTAGCAAAAAGCATATTCAGGAAGTAGTTCAATATGTAGTTGTGCAACATATTTGCCTAGCAAAGGTACGTGAGCTTTGTGATAGAACGGTTGCACTGACGGAACATTAGATTCAAGCCTGGTCTTAACAGGGGAAAATGTTTGGTGACTTTTCAACCAGGGTGGTTGCACTAGACAAGAGGGTCTTAAGTGCATTTACATGGACGGGGCTGTTTTATGTGGCTTATATGAGTAAAGGTGGTGGGTTGTGCTAGGCGGCTGGTCGGCCAAAATTTACTGTGCATTATTTGAAAGAAGATTGTTGACCAGAAACGTATCTTAAGAAGACGAACAATCGCTTTTGAGCTAGCATGTGAGCTTTACAGAGATTTCACTGAATGGTGAATAACTTCTAGAGGGGGTACCGGTGATACATCAAATGATCTATCTTAATCTCTCATGAGATCAGGTTCGGTGACATCATCCATATTGTGCCACGGTGGCACTATTCCATGAAACAGCTAATCTGCATGTATTATTGATTAAATACCACATATTGTACTAATGTTCCAGTTTGTACAAAACGGCTATCCTTAGCAACATGACAAGAAGCTTGACATCCCATAAGGTTATGACCTTTGTGCCTGACTACTCGTTAGTTGCCTGGTTTCCCGGTGACGCCGCAGGTGTGTTAGTGTATCCCCTTTTGTTCACGAGAGAGTGTGCTAAATCTTGTAAGAGACGTGGGACCGCAGGTTTACCTGTGAGAATGCAATTAACAAGATTTCCCCATGGATTAGTGTGTAGAGTGAGCCAAGGTCGCCTTTTTACAGGATAATGACCATACAATAGAAGCTATACAATATGTGTATGTAAATGTCAGTGTTTAAAAGGTGTCTAGGCTGCAATGGATCCGGATTCCACTAGACGTCGCTGCGCCGCATTGTAACATTGTCCTAGGTCCACGTCGACGCTCGGCAGTCAGTTATTTGGGGATGGTCTCGTCGACAAAATAAAAATCGTGCGACGTTGCAAATACGCCTTAGACGTTTCAAGGCAAATGTGCCAGGATAGAAGAGGATATTTCAAACTTGTATATCAGAACTCTACGTGTATCTTAACTTTTGCATGTATCTTATATTCAAAATGTGACCAATAATGCATGTATCATCTTATTTAACATGGTCTTTTCTTCCCTGTAGTTTCCCACAGGCTACCACGGACACTTCCGGAGTAAGTCAAGAAACGACTTCTTACAAGAGTTCCGGCGCAGAGCGAGACCTCAGCCTCCGAGCAAGTTCATCACAAGGATAAGGGTGCGTTCATACAGTCCTCACCTGACTCATATGGGGGCTAAAATCGTATTGTAGTAGACGTTGCGCAGCCAGGGTAATAATTTTTCTGTGGACGAGGGTCAAATAATCGAATGTCCAAATGAACATCGATATCATAATTGTACATGTTTGTATGTAGTGTTTTGAAGATCATGTTTACTTTTTTGTTTCCTGTTTGACCTTCGTTACTTGATTTTTTCAGGAGCGGCCGACGTCACACACGTTCTCACATCACGACAACAAAAACGCCTTCGTCAATGATGGCTACCATATAGCTACAGCGGTAAGTAGGATAATCACGTTATGCATAATGTTATATATGTTATGTCTTGTTCTGACCTGTACTTAGCGCGGTTGGATAAAAATGTACAATGAAGGTCTCCATATTGTTACATAGGGTGTTGCAGATAAAGACCTTATTTCTGAAAGATGATGATAGTTCCTGGACTGTCAGATTTGTCGAAGAGACGTAAAGACTATCTTTAAAGAAAGTGTTGAACAATAGATACAAATCATTCTCTCTTTGAATTACAGGGTTGTGGGCTGAAGAAACCCAATAATCCGAACCTAACGGGCTTCAAGCCGGATTTTATCCACTGGATGCCGCACCGAGACGAGATCCACCGCGACGGGCCCAACGCGTCCACGTACCGGCAGGACTTCACCAAGTCCGCGGTGCTGCTCCGGAGGGGGGCCCGGGAGGACGTCCCGCAGATCCTGGTGGGGGGCGCGACGCGCAGGCCGAGCAGCTCCCTGTCTCAGCTGCAGACCACCACGTACAGCTTCGCGCACAGCCACGGGCAGCCCAACAGCGGGGTGCTGACGGACATGAACACGGGCGTGAGGCTGAGGTCCGCCGGCCCGGACTACGTGTCGCACGACTACCTCAACAAGTCGGGCCGGATCAGGAGCAGGTCCCTGAACGACGTGCCCACGGGAAATCTCACGGGACTTCGGCGGGCGCGAGACTTGCACGTGGGGGACTGTCTGAGCTGGCACGTGCCGGAGAGACCGCCGGTAGCGGTGCAGAACGCCTGGACCCCCGCCGCCACCCCCGTAACGGTCACCGTCCAGGAACTATCACAAACAGCTCCGGCATAGCTAGATAAATTCTAGATCGTGCTATTATATCACCCTTAGCCATGGAGACTCCAAATGCGTGAACGTTTCTGCTGATGTCTTTTACATGTTTACGTAAGGACACCCCATAGTCCGTAACGTTCACGCATTAATTCGGAGTCTCCACTGTATGATAAATCATTACTTGACATGTACATACGAGACTCATACAGTATAGGTGTGAAAAGATTATATTGCTGTGTGTGAAAATAATGCTATGTAGCATTACGTGATGAAAGTACATTTCTGCGTGTACATATCAATCGAAGGATTTAGTAACTTTAAATTGTACTTTTTTTTTAGTTTGTATCAAACGTAGCTTTTTACGACTTTTTAAGACAAAATAAATCTGAGAAATGTCTTCGTCCTCTACGTATATTTCATAACCTTGTCATATTCCAGCACAATGCACACACACACACACTGTGACACGCACGCATGCACGCACGCATGCACGCACACACACACACACACACACACACGCGCGCGCGCGCGCACGCGCGCACACACACACACACAACACAGAAGAATACACAAAACAGAAACACACACACACACGCAAGGCAAACATTCACACGCGCACACAATAGAAACGCGCGCGCGCACACATACAATATGTAAGTACATCACGTGGTTAGCTTTTTCAGATACGCAAGTGTTACTGATTGAAATTCGAGGCGCTATATGTTCAGATAGTCTGGAAAGGTCACAGACTAATAAGGAATACTTCAAAGGCTGCTATCCACCAACGCAAGACCAGTAGAAGGTGGGCGTATCAAAACACAGAACGGGCAGGTAAAGATACATGTAACGTTATATATATATATTACTGACATTTGGTAAGAAACGGACCACCGCCCAGTTAGGACCCGTTAACGGTACTGTTATCAAGGACATTCCCAAGATAGTCATACACGTGTCCTGCAGGATCCTGCAAATTCTACTGTCTTGTTACTTTGAGTCTGAAATTTCAAGGTTCTGCCACAGCCTGTTAGGACATTCGAAGGTATTGAAATGTGGGGAATAGCAAACTGTTGTATCACTTACAAAAAACGGTATCACTTACAACAGTTTGTTGCTAAAAACAAAATCAAAGTAACGTTAATTGGCTGAAAAGTTTCTAGACTGAATGCTGTTTTATTTCTTGGCGTGGGTTGAGAGAGATCTTTCTAGAAAGTTGTTTTCTCCTGATACAGGTATGTATAAATGGATGCGATTTAAGATTTTGTTTCTCCGTCATAAACAAGCCAGACTGTATTCATTAGCTGTTTCGTAACTTGTTTTCGACAAGACAGCCTCAAACAATTTGCCTAGACTGGATTGAAGCTTTGATATTCCAATTATTAATCTTACATGAGTCCTTTCATCTTGTCTTGATTGCGTCTTGTAAAATATACATAACGCCCCGGGTTTCGGGTGTGCTTGTCTCAAGAAACGCCCTGCCTGGTGTTAGACGTGTTTCTGCTGCTGTGAAACCTGACAGGCGGCATCATGTCGGGAGGGAAGCCGCAGCCCCGGGCTGGCAATGCTGGTAAGTTTGGCACCATTTCTTAAACGTTACGTTATATATCTTTCTTCTAATTGTAGTACAAGGGGAGTCCTCGGTAAAATATTTTCACAATTTCATTCTATATGGAGCACAAGAAATGGTCCACACGGCTCAAGTCTGATTGATAATAACCTGGTTGCCAGACTCTATCCGGGGAAAGCCTCCAGGGGATCGTAGGATTCGGCAAAAAAATAGGGAAATTGGCAAGGGGAGTCAGTCCCTGCAAACGTATATACCCCTCACCCCCGTATATGCCAACGAAAACCTCTGGTAGCAAAACTCACCTGGCAAATTATTCTTCCTATAACAGCCAGCCAGTCTGGTAGAGACTGATCCGGGCCCACATTCCGGCGGTTCGTCCCACTGACAGTAAGAAGGACAATGCGGGGCATGGAATTTAGATTTGACTTAGACTAAATTTAGGTTTGAATGAATTAAAATTAATGTATAACATTCAATCGTGTCACAATATTTATAATAACACAACCGTATGTAAAGTATGACTTCAGTATATATAGTTATATATATGTATACAGTATATAGTATATATATGATAACACTACAGTAACTATATCTAGGTCTCCTAGACAGGCCCAGGTTTTCCTGGTAAACTGCAAGACATTTTCTAGTCAAGTCACTGTCTTGTCTGTGTCTTCTCTTCTCGGCTGTTAGAAATGGAACCCGTGCTACCAAGGAACTTTTAAAAGCTCCTTGGTGCTACTTTGTTTTTTTTTCACAACATACTCCATACCACAAAATGTATTACGTTAGTCACAGGACCGAAAGCAGACAATGTCTGCTTTAACCATTTTGAAGTTCTGAAACAATCAGCGCCTTTATACTACTCCCCGAAACATTTATTCATGAACAGATTGTGGTAAAACTAATAGGTCTGCAACTACTAATATGTTAAAGTTTGGTAGACAGAAGCCCCGAATTGATTTTAGTGCCTATAAGTGCATGTATGTGCAAGAGTCTGCTATAACTTGGAGTGTGATGATATTTGGTTAGGTGTTGCACCCTAAATATGCACATAATTATTGCAATCCTAGCGGCTTTTCTTGGTACTGCAGTAGATACTACATGTACTTCCAATATCTTATAGTCTGGACATACATGTATATGTAAGATGTGGTATTACATAATATTTTATTTCAATGAGTATAAGGCCGGGGTTGTGCGTTATTTCACTGAGACGAAAAAATAACCTCTTGGCTAGCACATCGAATAAAATATTTACAAGTTAGGAGCCTTGAACTTTGACCTTAGGCTACACTGCACATGCACACTCAGAATTTTAATGTGGCTTACAGAGATTGCGCAAGGGCGTTAGTAAGTAGTATAGCCAATATCGACAAAGCTATGCCACTGGATCCAAAAGAATGTAGCAAAATAACTGCACACATCAAATCATCACACCATCTTTCAAGCGACTGATGAAATTATTTATTCTCGTGTACATAACAGTCTACGATCCGCCCACCGACAAGAAGCCACTATTCCGCGGCTTGTGCAAGAGTTTGTGGCGAGCCTCGGGGCCTGTGGTCATTCTGACCATCGTCATACTGGTGCCATTTTATGCAGGTCAAGTTTTCCTTTATTTGAAAAATGTCAAATTTATGACCAAAGTATCAAGTTTTCTTCAGTCACAGAATATAAAATTCATGATTAGATATGTAAATATCAAGTAAAAATCAAGAATGCATAATTCAAAAGTTTTGAACACACTGCTGGTAGTTTTGGCAAACGTAGCTCTTTCTCTCTTTTTGGACAGAAATATGCACAAAAGAACATTACTAACATTATGAAAAAACTTTCGAACACTTTGGCTGTTTCCTGTTTTGTTCATTTAGAGGAATAAGGTAATAATAACGTAATTTTTATTTTCTATTATTGATGAAAAACAGTGGATGCTGGTGGATGCTGTTTGAAACATTTATTAAATTATACATTCATATCCAGTGGTAAAGACTGATTTTACTACATATTTAAACATCCTGGATGACTAATCTTCACAAACATTATTGTTTGTTTTAACACAGTCAAACTGGCTGATGTTTTTGGCGAGGTGCGCCAGCTTCGAACCCGTAACCGTATGATTGAGTTACAAGTAGCCCAACTGAAACGTGAGTAATCTTGTCTTAATACGGCATGTCTCATTCGGTGTGGACATCCTAGGGCATGACATTTAGGTGCCGGATAGCTCTTGGTCTCGGGGTCAAGGTTTGCCTACCCAGACAGCTCTTTTCAAAACTGTTCAGACATTGAAAGGGCCAATGCTTTGCCATAATTTGGACATGTAGGCAGCCATTATGTGATGATTGACATAATAAGATGCTGACTGTGCAATTCAGGTCTATGGCTATGCAATTCAGATCAGGAAATTTGATAAATCTACTGCATTCCATGATAGGATTTCCAGACATAGGACATATGTGTATATGAGCTCTCGATATAGAGGAGCATTGATAGATATCATGCAAATAAAAACATGTGATATCTACACAATTATTAAGAAAGTACCATTGTAATAAGGTGATGAAAATCTCATACTTAATCTATCTCTTGAAATTCCATGCAGGTGTCCCTGGGCCTCCAGGACCCCCCGGACCCCCAGGTGACAAGGGATCCATGGGACCAGCTGGCCCTACTGACCCATCAGGTGAAGGGGGTCCCCTGGGGCCAGCTGGCCCTGGGTTCGCCGACCCTTCATATCCTCCCAGATCTCATGGTGAAAATGGTTCCATCGGACACGTTGGTATTGCCGGCCCTCCTGGCCCTCCGGGTGATAGCGGACCCGAGGGGCCAGCTGGTCCTGGGTTTCCCGGCCCTCCAGACCCTCCCGGTGAAAAGGAGCCCATCGGACAAGTTTGTATTGCCGGCCCTCCTGGCCCACCTGGCCCTCCTGGTGAAAAGGGTCCCATGGGACCAGCTGCTCCTGGGTTGCCCGGCCCTCCCGGTGAAACGGGTCCCATCGGGCCTGCAGGTTCGGGGATTCCCGGTCCTCCAGGCCCTTCTGGCCCTCCCGGTGAACCGGGGCCTATCGGGCCAGCTGGTCCTGGGTCCCCCGGCCCTCCAGGCCCTCCAGGTAATGATGGTCTCATCGGGCCAGCTGCTCCTGGGATTCCCGGCCCTCCTGGTCCACCAGGTCCGCCTGGTCCTCCCGGTGAAAAGGGGTCCATGGGACCGGCTGGTCCCGTGGCTGTTGGACTACCAGAACCTGAATCCGAACAGATCGAGCGAAATGAAGGTGAGTCAGAGGAAAGTGTTAAACAAGATAATTTCAGATGGATGAGAAATAGATGTTTAGCAAAAATCACATATAAGGCATACCTCTTGCTATCCTAAAACATATTCTACTTGAAATATATGATGCCTTTCTGCTACTGGAACTGGGACATTTTGGATACTTACCTTGTATCTCCTGGTCTGTCGTTAACGACTCACGTTTTTGTGGCTAGGGCCCTGTCCTGTGGGTTACACGCACAGCGAATGGAGTCCATGGCCTGGGATCTGCTACAAGGCGTTCAACACACCCAAGACCTTCAGCGAATCAGCCGAGACCTGTGTTAAAGATGGCGGCACACTTGCCATACCTCGAGACGCCAATACCAACGACTTCCTGATTAAGCTCAAGAACACCGTGGACCACACTTCAACCTACTGGTTCGGCCTGGACGATCGTCACATGGAAGGAAGCTTTGAGTGGGCTGATGGAACCCGCCTTTACGGGCACCAATTCGACTTCTGGGCTCCGGGAGAACCAAACGACTTCAACAACTTTGAAGACTGCGTGCACTACGAAGCCTCCCAAGATCCAGAGTTCGCAAACAAGTGGGACGACGGCTCATGCGACACTACAGCTGGCTTCATATGCGAAGTCATCCCAGGTACTTTCACACAAGCATCTCTTGAAACATTTCCAAGTCATGAGAGTAAAATAAGATAAGATATATATTTTTGTATTTCATCATGCGCAATGTTCATTTTCGACCTTCCAAAGCCAACTTACTCAAAGTTTGTTTTTATTATCCTATTTTCTAGGATCGGCAGAGTGAACACTGTAACATGGCACCGATATCTTACTGAAGACGAACCAACAAAAATCACGAAGTGATAAAACCAAGTATGCCAAACTATGAAGCTGCGAACGCAAAGTTAAAGTTCGTCTGCCTCTTAGCCATTTCTATCAATGATACTTCTTTGTCGTTTGCACGGACCTTTTCTCGGATACTGTTGCATGCTGGGAGGCGCGGGGCACTGTGGGTGAATGTTTTGTCAGCTATGTGAATATCTACAAATTTCTCTGACAAAACATTCTCCCTACTTACTAAATTTCAACTGTACTAACCCGCAATACCTTCCCGAATGCAACAAGATCCGTTTATGTTTTTTTTAGGTGAAAACTTGTCCTCAAGCCGTAGAGTATGTACAGTATATTCAGCACACAATGTTGTCCTTGTGGATTAAGTTTGAAATAGCAATTTTGAAGAATAATGAAATGGACTATGATGAACATTTTCAAAACCAGCGACGTCTACTGTTGCTCTGTGTGAGTCATGACATTGAAAATAATAAGTCAAGGGTGGGGTGATTATAATGGTTCCTTCTTATGATTTATGAGAGTAGGCCAAAGAAATAGTGTAAATGTTAAATCTATGTAGATTGAAGATTCTTTTATTAAGATACATCAATGGCAGTGACACAAGTAATAAACATTAGATGGGTAAAATGAACAATATTGGCGTTGACTTTATATAATGAATAGGGAAATCATAAACCCTCATTGCAAAAGAAATGCTGATTAGAAGGGTATACGATACAGATACGATAACGTGTAAAACAAATGCCCAACGTTAGTCTTTAGCTCTATCCGATGTTTCTGCTACATTACTTGTGGCTTGACTTCTTTGGAGGTAGTGGATAAAGAATGGCCCCACATTGTAATGATAAGTGGGTTTTGTGACTTTTGTAGAAATGTAGTTTTTTTGGAGGTCTTCTATATGGTGAGAGATTGCAGTAACTGTTTAAGTGGTAACTATAATTACATTTCTGTAACCAATAGATGACTGCAATTTATTTCCGGCTTTGTTTCGTAGATGAAAGATCTACACTGTATATGTAGCTGTTAATTCAGCATAGACCTTTGCGATATGTAGTTGCAATGGACTGTAATTGTATACTGGTATTTGCCACTGTAAGTTCAGGTACTTCAATGAAGTGTCAGTCCTTCATGGATACGAGGCTCTGATAAATGGATGAGCTGAACTAAACTGAACTGAACTAAAGTGATAAATAAGAATAATAAAATGAAAAAAACTGACCAACATATGCAACGTTAAGTTGTCAAAATGTGTGAAACTGTAGGGGAAACTAATAAATGAAGAGCCCAAGAACGTGAGTTGTCCGTATCACTGCTGTCTGTTCGTTGCGATGAGGTGTGCGTATCAGTTCTATCTGGTGCAATGTTCCCAAATATGGTTAAACATGTAGGTTTAAAATTACTCTGAAAGTCGAAATTAGTCAAAACCTTAGAAAGAAAGAAAGAAAGAAAGAAAGAAAGAAGGAAAGAAAGGAAGAAACTTCAAGGGGAAGAAGGAAGGAAAGACAAAAAGAAAGAAAGAAGAAAAGAAAGAAATGGATTAAACAAGCTAGCGTCAAAGTTAGCAAAGTGAAAAGAGGCATGTCTGAATCTAGCGTCACCCCGCTTTCGTCAAAGGTCGCTAGTCCTGCGTCTTTGACTACGACGACAAACAAGACCATAACGTTTCAAGGTCAAAAGATTTAAAAAAAAAACAGAAGTTCTGCTGCAGTACGCAGGCACACCAAACACTTAATGTCACCTTTTCATGGAGGGAACAACAACCTTGTATGCCGGTTGTTCCATCGCGAGTTACTAGTATGCTTTGAGCCAATGATTCTTCAGTCCGGTTGCCTAAAGTCGCCATTACATCTACAGTACCAACTATATCCGCTAGACTTTTCTGTCTGCCTGTATAATATTTTCAAAATGGCTCGGGTTTCAATCACGTCCAAACGACTGTGAAAAGACGTAATTCGCGGGACAATTTTCCTTTTGTTTCTGAAACACTTACTAAAGATCGAGGTGGACGCACATCCGCAATAAGTACGTCATCTGTTGTGTTGTGTTACCCTTCCCACTAATTAATTCGGTTGAAGAGAGCAAATCGGAACAAATGTTTGACGTCATTGACATAACCTGATTGGGCGAACATGTTGGCAGACACGTCTCACTGGCATGATTAGACCAGTCCACTAAGAACAAGGGGAGGTAACAGCAGCGTAATAAAGACAAATTCATTTACTATCGAGATACTATATCAGCCTCATTTTTCTCCTGTTTACCAAGCCAGTTCCGGAGACTCGGTTTGTTTGCATGTGAAACGGAATAAATGTCTATATACCCAGGTGATATACCTTGCGCCCACCCTTTTACAATGAATGGACTCTTCAACTTACGACGAGCCAACGCTTAAAGAAAAACTACTATGTCTACTCGACCAAATAATGTTGTTGGCAGGGCAGCGATACTGTGTGCAGACTTGTGGCGGCACTGAGCAAGATAGGTATGATTTATGACACGATATCTTCTTCCACATAATTTTTAAACGAAAGGAAGCATACATTTTGAATTGCTAATGGCACGACAGCTCGGTTTGATTTAGTACGGTGTTGTTGGAATCTAAGTAACTAGGGAAAGAAATTCTCTGTCAAGGTTTATAATCAAAATGAGACCCGTAGCACTCCCGCTGGTCGCTGAGATTTGATTGTATTTTGGGAACATGATTTGAGAAAAATACGATTTTTTGTGTGCCTCTCGACCAGTTTTTAGACAATGTGAGTTGTAACCCTCTATACAAGGCTCCAGTATGACCTGTAATTACATTACACACGACCAGACAAAAAGGGATTGCCTCTCGCCTGGGGCGATATCCCGACTCACCAACCTTTTCTCATTCTTACCGACCTTCAGTTACCCAAACCACACCTAGCCTCTGGAGGACGTGGCATAGATTCTGTGACACCAAGGGCGAACGTTAACGTGGAAACTAGCGAGTCTACCACCTCTACAATGTCTCCCTGTCGCGAAGAGTGCTCGCCCCGACTGAGCTACCATGACCGCTCGGTGTTTTCTCGCTCCCCGGTAAGTATAACTACAAGGACTAGCGCCATTGGCAGACCTCTAGGAGCGCAAGTGTTCGTCTTTTGGAAAGCCCTGATTCGTGATTTTTAACATAGACAAGGCTGAGCCCTCTAATGCCTGGTAAGATCGTTTCCGCTCGCCCGCCTGGATAATCATGAAGGTTACAAAAGCCTGCACCGGACGAAAATTTTGACTAGCTGGAGCTAGCTCGACGAATTTCAAAGTCGTCCAAGCGTCAACCGTATCTTTTGCTGAAAATCTTCCCCGTCACCAATTGGACTTGGCTCGATGTTTCACTCCGGAAAGTTTGAGTCATTGACTTTTCTGCCCTTTTGGTGCACAACTGACGTCACACAGAGGTAAATCACAACGTACGGACGAGCTGATAAAATCGCCCGACGCCCTATATAGTAATTGCAAAATACGTCTGCCGTACTTTGGTCGAAAATTACCATTTTGAGCTCGCCGACATATCGGTCAGGTTTAATGCTTGTTTTGTGACGGGGGCTTAAGGATGGCCTGTCACATTCTTCATAGGGTACAGAACAGTCTTAAATGCGTCGTTCAATGGTCAGTTTGTATGTACGATTTACAGAAGTCCTATGACGTATGTACATTAGGGTTCAGTATGCTAGAGTTCTTTTACACAAAGACCAGTGATCCCAGTGACGTATTCTTATCCTTTGTAATTGTAATACTAGTACATGTACTGAGACCACTATTGATTTCACAATTCAGTTATAATCTCTCTTTGATTTTCTGTGTGAGGCCGAAACGTCGATTCCACTCAAGAACATAGCATACTACTAAGCATCATATCACATGCCTGCCAGATGACATTGTTTCTGTTGTACACTTAGCAACCCCGTACGCGTTGAAATATAAAAAAGGCGATATAAGAAGATACCTATGTGCGAAAGGACCTGTAAATACTGTATGTTGGATATTGTACAAGACGAAACACATTTCATTTAAACCTGTCCCTTCTACTACAGAAAGAAAAGAAGAGAGGCAGTAATATCCATCCAAATCTTTCCACGCTTACATACAGACTAAAAGAAAAATACTCTCCTCTTAATATCACAAAACCCGTTAGAGTAGTTGTTTGCTGTAATGTTTACCATTATTTGTCATCTTTTTGTCACTTGTAATTAGCCCTCGGGAAAGAACTTGCAATAAATATATCATTGTATTATGTTTCAGTGGTGCAGTGGTCAGGTGGCCTTCGTCCTGTACCGCACCCTCATGGCCCTAGTGACAATCACCATCCTGATGTTCCTCCTGTGTAACTACTACGTAACCGAAGGTTGGGTCCGCTGGCCGGTCTACCTGACCAACTGGTGCTTCTCCATCCTCACGCTACACACCGTCGTGGCCATGGCCGTGTCCGTCATGGAGTACTGCAGATCGGACTACACCGAGTTCTCGGAAACACCGCAGGGTGGAGAAAACGTCGCGACGAACAGCCTTACCTGGTACCACAAGGCACACTGGATTTTACACAGCACTTCTATAACCATGGCTTTGCTCGTGACGACGCTATATTGGGCATTTGACAAGAGGGAGTTGGTAGCCAGCAGCATCAATGAACACATAACGAACTCGGTTCTAGCTGTGCTGGACCTGTTTGTAAGCGGAACTCCCGTTAGAATCGTTCACATGGTGTACCCTGTAGCCTTTGCAATGGCGTATGCCGCGTTCTATGTTATCTACTGGGCCGCAGGGGGAACGGGGAAGAGCGGGGAGGTTGTTTTATACAAGCTTTGGGATTTTGAAAGCGATCCTAAGACAGCTATAGCGTACATGGTGTTGCTTGTGTTTGTGGCTATACCATTTTTCCATCTCTTGACGTACGCGCTGCACAGTTTGAAGGTAGTGATTCTCCAGAAGGCTCTCGGGAGGGACGCAGGCGCGGCGTCACCTTTACGTAGAGGACAGAGAGATTACAAACTGTACGTGGAGACGCCACTGTAGGGGAAGAGTAGATATTCTGCCAGTTTTCCTAATACCCCAAACCGGCTGCAGTCATCACTAACTTCGCTAGAGTCGCGAGAAACAGACCGTCACAGGACTTCCACTTTGAAGAAGCTTTTAATTGAGCTATTTTATGCCACTTTTTATCAATTCTATTTACGTTACTAAGTTATCACACACTTAATGCATAATAGAAACAAATTCAAAGCCTCTCCTTTCATCTTAAAATGTCCTGGTTGCTTGATAACATGCCAAAATGTATGTAGGATGTGTTATTACTACTGTTATACAACTTAGTAATGTACTTTGGACGAAATACTTGAACAATTTCACATAACAAATTATGTTACTTTGGGAGCATTTCAGATGCTTTCTGTCTCTTTTTTTTTGTAACCCGGTATATCTCATCTTGGAGTTCCCGTGTCACGTTACTGATTAATATATTATAACAGTGATATCAAAACGATGACAGCATATTATGAACCATTGAATTCATGCACGAAGAGAGGGCACACTAACATGGCCTGACCATGGGTTGTTACTTGTTCGTAGGAAATCATACTCAAACACCAATAGCATTTCTGGTACGATTTATCTATTCACTTATAAAGGGGTTCATGTGCAATGAGATACATGGTGCGTTATATGTCAAAGGTGGAGGCTAGGTTGAAAAAAGTTAAAGTCCCCGACCATTCCATGTCCAGACGTGTTTTGTTAATATTTTAGGCGCCTTCAACTTTACCGTATTACGTACAATGCATTTCGCCGTGCATGCACAGTTTGACCCGTGAACTCGCTTATTCTATAATCACGGGTATTTCCATGGCAGCCTGTCAATCCCGTCCAGGGCCTCGAATGTACAGTTGACGTAATGGTCGTCATCAAAGTACCCCGGGCAGTGGAAGCGCTCCCGGCCCTTCAGAGGAGAGTCTCGCTTGGCCTTACCCTTGTACGGGCGGATCTCCCATTTAGGCCTTCTGCAGATACAAAACACATACATTGTGATATGCATGCGAAAACGACAATTATATCTTTGAAGAGAACAGTTCACAATCACAAATAGGAAAGAATGCAAATACTGTTAAGGCCTACGCCACGTTTCCAAACAGGGGCCCGTCCGGGTAGCTTTCGGAGACGACAAGTATGACGTAAAAGACACCAAGCTACACAAATCGTGGGCATTATTTGTGTATATTTTTACGTATACATTTCTATTTTTCGTTTTCACAAACACCCGGTTTGGCCCCGGTTTGGAAATGTGACGTTAGCCTAAGCTAGGGGCCCTTGCATGTCATGCATTAAGGAAAATGAACATGCACGATCTGAATTAAGTAATCGGACTTGCTGCTCTTGAATTGAGTTTTCAAGTAATGAAATTTCGATTGATAGAAAAAAATGAGAACCGTTACGTTAATGTATGAATTAATTGGGGTCGTAATGGAGAAAACATAATGATTTAAGGTGTTGTATATATGACCAGAAGCAAATTGCCACTTCCAAGGTGAAAATGTTACATTGCTAAAGATTAAGCACTGACCATCAGAAATACTCAATTGAGACTCTTACCCATATCGGAGCCGTCCCCCGAAACACTTGGGGCACCGAGGGAGTCCGCCGCGGAGGATACCATCGGCGAGTCTGAGTGTTATTTCTTTGTCGTTTCCACCTGCTGCTTGATCATTCAACCTGTCAATCACACATATGTGCATCATCCAATCAGTTGGCGTTTGCATTCACGTGACTATGACGTCACTGTTGTCCGCCATGTTGGGTAGTTAAATCCATGAATCAGAAAGTTGTAAATTATACTCATACTCGCGTGACTGATACTACCACCGTCCAACGTGACGTCACATGCAAATCTGTACTATTTACACCATAATTCGAGTAAATATTTGGTACGTCCACAAAATCCGATGTTTGCAATTTTGCGCAAAATGCATAGTATGAAACTTCTTACTTTAAGACAGTTTTGATGTCCCATGGTTCGACATCTCCGCCAATGTGCTCCGTTATCTCTTCACACAGGTCGCCCTGTAGCTTTGGGGTACTCTTTTTCCCTCCATACTTGCTTTGAAGGCGTCGAAAGAAAAGGATGGCCTGGATAGAAGACAACAACATCGACATGTTCATCACAAATGTTTTCTGAAGCCATTGATCATTGAAAATATTCTGGTACTATGACATCTGAAATAAAAATGAAGTCGAAATCAAACTGTATTGCGCAAGGAATACGTTAACGTTGTTTGGCAAGCCATAATACTCGACATTGAGCAATAACGGTATGAAAGGTAAGCTATCAAAACAGAGATGAAAATCCATCCTACTTTATGAATACAAATGATGAGACATTTAAATTGTGCCCGGCTGTAGCCCGTTCGCAGTTTGACTGCGCATGAGCAATTAGGTCGAAGGTGATGGATCGTAACATAAGATAACACAAGAATTCTTGTCCGGGCGTGTTTTGTTTATGTATCAGGGGCTTTCAACTTTGACACGTTAGATATAAAGATATAAAGACACCAGACTACACAAAACGTAAAGAGAATATTCGTTGGCATTATTTGTGTATATTTTTAGTATACATTTCAATTTTTCGTTTCCATAAACAGCCCGGCCGGGCCCCGGTTTGGAAATGTGACGTTAGCCTCAGTGGTGTAGTAGACTTACAGGCCCTTTCATGTCATAATCCTTGGTGTACGGGTACTCCTTCAGGGCGGCACTGGTGACGGTTGGCGCGGTAGTTCCAGCAGCGACAGCCGTGGTGGAAGAGGAAGAAGCTGTTGATGTGGTAGTAGTTGTTGTTCCAGTCGTGGCCTGATAAAAAGAACATCACATAGAATAGTAGGTCCAGAAGGCTTGGAATGATTCAAGAAATCAAACAAGTGATAGCGAAAATAATTCATCGTTAAACAGCGAAGCAAAAGGCCATCACTCTTAGATACTATACTGGGACTGTTTTGTTGCAATGCCATTGAGTCTATGGACCTGTGTTATTTCTGGCAAAACTTTAACTGGTATACTTTATGAAACAGGAATTCGAAGAGCTCATGACTCCATGAAATATTCAGAGCATCTTCTTGTATGCCTTGTATAATTGTAGTGTATACATTTATTATGTAGGTAAGGCTTTGATTAGTATCAATATTACATGTATTCATTGACCACGTCGGTGAATGTGACTAGCATATGGAAAACATGTAATTGTGAAAATACAAACAGACCAAGAACAACACCTGCCCGTGATTTAGTAGTCTCTTCCATGAATGTATGAGGCATTGGAGCTATTTCCGTCGTACAAACGTTACAAATACAAAACATAGAAATTAAGAAGATAAAAGTAGGGCCCTTGGGAACAAATCTACAGCATGTTCTGGCAGAAATGGCCAATGAACAACAAGAAAGAAATAAGTTGTGTTCCAATGTATATATACTGTATATATGAGGCTTATTAGTATCATAATATAATATACATTCACCTTGGCTTTTTTGAGAGTTGCTGCTCTCGAGTTTACGTTTGTAGCCTTCCTTTTCCGGCCCATGGCGGCAGAACCTTCTGATTTCTCGAGTCTGGCTGCCCCCGTGTCTTCACAGAGCTGGAACGTCTTCCGACTGTGGATGAATGGATGAAGTTTGCACCGCAAGGTACAGTTTACTTCCGGGATTGTACAGGCATGTTCTGACCCGCTAGGCAACGCCCCCTACTTGTCACAGTGACGTATACATTTGGCGGGAAATTCAAATCCTGATGTCACTGAAGTTTTATCCTGCCATTTAGCTATCGTTAAGACTTCGTCTTTGTATATCGTTAATCATCATATAATAATAGATGTAATATTCACGCACATTTGTTCCTAGAGGGGAAGTACTTGTACGTATTTAGCCGTAACGACGATAATGTTCTGCTATATGGTGTCACAAGGTGTCACACTCTCGGTCGTTTATTCGATGGTTATAGGACCTCACAATGCCTTTAATATGGCACCGCACACACCTTATGGCTTAACCCTATATTGCCTTACTATGCTGTCAGGGTAGTCCAATTTTGCTTCGTATGATTGAAAATTGCTGAATATTACGTGAACATCATTGCACTTCTTTTGACGCTATTTCTTGTACGAGGTATAAGCAAGATATTGGCATAACGTTAATACTAGTTATAAATGACACAATATCATCAAGCATGGTGCATTTTTCTTTTGATTCCATCTTTATTCGTGTGGTAGATAATTATCTGTACCCGCGGAGAGTTCGCCATAGCCATTTCATATATATTTATATATAATAACATTACCATAATTTAGATGCATACGACCGATAGTCAGCACATAAACCCGCATGCACCGAACTCCAAATACACAAAGTACGGAACGAAATACACTTTCATAATCAATCTCACCAGAAAGTACAAAATGCAATGGTTGACGTCATACATACAACAAGAGCGTACTGCATAGAACCGCGGATGTAGGTTCATCATTCTTCCTAAAACTTGGATTACGATATTCTCCTACCACGTCGTCGGTAATCATTCGAAGGACACACATATGCATGAGCCACGCACAACAAACACATAGTCCTACTCGAACCATGACAATTGAGTTGAAATTGCGACCTCTGGCGGAATTAAGCTGAATTTCACCGACAGCGAACCACTCCAGTCAGCCATCATCACTAGCCAAAGTAAGGTTGCAATTCATCTCTTCTACGTGATTGCCTTTTGCAAGCAAGCTACTGCCCTATTGCAGCGACATCGGAATACTCTTTTTTCTTCTTCTTACCGTATAACCACATAGCTAGCCTATCTATTCTTTCGCTTAAATCCAGTAGCCACATTTTCACATGTTGGTGATGAGAATATAAGCAAACAATGACTCTCGTTCTATTCTAAGCGTTCTGCATGAATGAAATGCTAATGATTGAGAGCAAATTAAGACCACAGTACTGAAATTACCCTAAAGTATCATATTGGCAGAACTATACATGTAATGTAACACTACCGCTGAGTTCATATTAAGCAATAGTCGATGCATGATATTCAATACATACATTTGGACTTATATTATGTACAAACTGTTGATTGATCAAATTTCCCCCTAAATTTCTCGTCAGCAAACGTCTATTCACACAACGCTACAAATATTTCAAGTTAACTTTGACACAATGTTGCTAAGGATTTTTGCCAGAATTCGTCCTGATAACAAAATTGCCTATTCACTATTAATACACATGCTAATTCGTGAACTATGCTTTATATACAATAAATATAACCGATTGTAAAAGGACAAAATTTTTGGCTAAAACGTATGATATCCGAAGATATGATACGTTTTGCTATTGTTGCTATGAGATTTCAGTTGCCTCGTCGAGTAGACAGACGATTGGCGGAAATACATTTTGGCTGTCCCAACTGGAAGATACTGAACGTAGAAAGTTCTTGTACTACTAGTACTTATCGGGAAGCACAACAACATACATGTACGTACCAAACATAGAAAAACAAACAAATGTTTACAAAAAGTTACAAGTAGGTCTTTTGATGAAGTACATCAAAATTGATGCACTGAAAATTCAAACATGAGCGTTCAAAGGACGATATTTTGTCCTTTGGAGGGACTTCTTTACTAGAGAGGGTCTATCTAGTGGTAATGTTTATCTTAAAGAAATGAGGTAGGATACTTCTCTTCTTAGAGCGCGAATGGACCCTGTGCGAATGACACACTAGTTATGACGTGCTCCGACTGTGACGTTTCCAGCTACAATGACCGCATGAGAATGTGAAAGAAGTCGATCGCCTGGAGCTTTCTTTGCTTGTCGTAAAGAACTAAAACGGTCATGCCTCAAAGAATCAAATACGTGGAATGGTTTGGGGATAGTGTATCAATAGAACGGTACTTTCTTTTTCAGCAATATTTGTTTGCAAAATAGCAACATTGAAAATGTTTATTACAACCACTAACGTACGAAGCACATGACTCTAAACACTCAATGCACATTCAATGCACAGCTACGAAGAGTGGGGCCTGCATTCAAACATCTAATACACATTCCCCTTCGTTTCATTTCATTTCATGGACATTTGCATAATTCTCTGAAATTTGAACACTACATCTCTTTCTTCTTTTCTATAAGAGTACGCTATGAGGTTCACTGAGGGGAACTGTAGAGTACTACTAAAGGAGGCCATATCTCGGGAAATCTTTGATCTGTGCAGGCACTTTACAGGAATAGAACCGTGACTCCTATAATGTTTCTACAGGATTGATTTAAAACTCGCGAAGCGGTGCCTATCGCGCCTAGATATACTACACTAAAGTGAACGTAACATTCATCCTGCTTTACTCTAAATCCATCCAGTAAGTTTTCGTAAACCATCACGAAAGTAGACACAACATGGAAGAAACTTAATTTTCTATGACGTAACAAATCTACAGAGCCATCACAGATAGTCACAACGATCGACATTTTCTAAAATATCTTTTGTTTTTACTAACGTCTTTGAGTGGCGAAATGTTACTCCATTTGTGACCTTCGTTTCTGTAATCTCTGTGTGTTTTCATGAAATGTGATGTTTTAGCAGCAGTCGTCGTTGGAACTGTCAGTGAGTCATGCCTAGAGAGACCAAAGATTTGCAACCAGGTCAGGCTTGCTTCCCGCTGCCGCTAGGGCTCTCCGAAGATTCCCGAAAAAGCCTTGCGGAGCTTGCGAATGCTCTCGGCCTGATCCTCGTCCGCCGGCGGAGGCCCCGCCGCCCCTGCCTGGGCGCCCGGAAGGGTGCTGTGCGAGGAAGACGCCGAAGGAGGCGCGGACGCACTGCCGCCCAGGTTCAGGAAGCCTGTCATCGACTTGCTGTAAGTCAGACGGACATTCGAACATAGTTAGCAAGGAGAATTTACCGTATCTGTGCACCTCCCAACATTCCTTGCGAATTGGTTTGTGAAATAAGCCGGTTCATGGTTCCAACTGCTCATGCGAAGAGGAATGTGTTGTGGGTAAGATGAACTGGAGACATAAGCATGAACCGAGAATGGTCAAAACAAGAGTCAACAACTGTCTGGGATTTATGGGCCTTCACCATTGATCTCACGCATGCGTAGTTGGAACCATCAACTAGTTTTTAAAGTGGGGACGTAGGTAATGGTTTCCGCGGTATCATGTGGGAGCATTGGTCGACCGTCTAGGATCAGATCCGAGGTGCGTGTTGATTGGCCCCACCGGTCGACCAACACTCGTGTTACCCATGGTTACCGAGGAAACCCGCCCAGGTTCATGATAAACCGTCAACCAGGCTATGAGTGCGCAGAATTTTTCGTAATAAATTTAAAAAAAAATTGTTTATTTAGTTTGCTTTAACCTTTGTTTATTCACTGCTTGTGTAGGAACCTGATAATGGAAGACACAAGGAATGTTGGGTGAACATTGCAAAACTTCCAAAGTTGTAATCTGTAATGAAAAAGACAAGCATTGCTCCGACATCGATAAAACAATAGCTAATCTGTGTGAGAATACAATGGCATTAAGAAGGTATAAGTAAGCTTTTTGAAATTGCTAATGGCGGTGATAACTTAAGTATGAGGTTAACTTAGCAGATATGGGTTAGCTTGGCGATGGTAGATGATTCTACATGATGTTACTTATGAAAGAATAATGTTTGTATGTCAGAACATGAGGAAGTCTGGTTACAAAGTCGAGTACAGTATCGTTAGTACTAGCTATTTTCAATGCAGGAAATATTCAAACGATAGGCTGAAATTATTACATTAAACTAGGTTTCACGGAACATCAACCCTATTCTACTAGTACCCAGAATAGACCTTCCTCTACACCGATCACATTGCATGCTGGGAGATGTGGGGCACTATGGGTAGTGCAGTGGGCAAAGAGTAGAATTACCATGACGACGCGTATGCGGCGCATGCGTACTGTCTATGCTGTCATGGTAAGTATATTTTATCCCTTCGCTACCCACAGTGCTCCACATCTCTCAGGATGCAATTGCATACGTGAAAAGGTCTGTGTATAAATTCCTTCTCTATGCCACTATATACCATGTCATGTCTCCGTGTAGGCTCTTTCAGCCGAACTAACTGGACTAAAGTTGCCCTATAGAAATATGTGTGGCTGATTATAACACTTGTTTTATCAGCTTCTCCCTTTGTGTCAATGATAATATATCAGAAGACAGACTGTTTGTATTACAAAGGAAACAGTCATTTGCACATATTGTAACACCGAGGCTTGTATTTGCGCCGCACGGCTTATGACAGATGTGTAAAACTGTACGTTATTTTTCCCTGTGAAAACATGCCCCCCTCCCCATGTAAAATTTAGATACGTGTGACATGTCGTTGTGTACTATGGATATGTATGTGTGCCTGTGTCTATGTGCGGTGTACTGAATTGCGGAATGGAACATACGCAGAAGTTTGCGGCTCTGCAGGCTCCGCATCTGTGGACAAACCGCTGGCGGAAGAAAGAAATGTTGAATGGAGAAAGAAGTACGTGGGAGGGGGAAATAGACAGAAGGTAGAAGATTGTGAGAGAAACAGAGAGAAGAACATGAGACAGGAAAAGCGACAGAGGTAGAAAGAAAGAAGGAGGTTGACCTAAACTACTGAGCTATATCTAATCTCCACCCTTAAAAGACTGACAAGTGTAAAAACGGAATGATAACGTTTATATGATTGTATTTATGATGATGCACCGTGAAAAATGCTAACGTAAATAAAGAAATCAAGCAGCTAACATGCAACATGCAAATTACTGCCTGGCTTTAGCCCATCTCTCTCTATGCACCATTGAAAACCACAATGCAAACTAATAATGATAAGAAAAATGATTAAAATACTACAGTATTCTACTGAAAATAACAAAGAATTGCGCCACGCATTGCGGTCCTCAGTGGTACCATAGCCACATTGTGTAGCAGCAAGTTCTGTAATTCACACACGGTTTATATTTGCTGTGGAATGGATGTTCGGCAGGTAGTTCAAAAAGCCTTCATAACTTTTGTGGGTTGTACCAGTGACACCCACAAGGCGTTGCGCGCTTAATTAGAGTCACGTGACTTACTTGATGACGTAACTTACCTCATGACGAGTACACGACGCCACGCATTGTGGGGGCTAAGTGGTACAGATCACAGAAGTTACGTCATAGAATTTTGGGGTGTGGTTTTGTGCAACTGACTTATCATTTACAGTTTAGTCGTTTGGCAGAGAGACAAAATATTTCAACACGTGCATGTTGCATTGCATCATGCAAATCGTGAAATGCACACACGTTACATACAACAAACAAATAAGACAAGCAACACAAAAATTACAAATACAAAAAGAGTACTGAACAAAAACGGTCCTAAATCTTCCTGTGATGTAAAGGGTTGTCAGACAAACAGTCATCTTCACTGTCAAACGTTTGCAACTAGCGGTCTGAATCGGCATTGCAACAGAACATATCAGAACATGGCCTGGCAGAAATCATGCCGTGGGAGAAAGGTGTTGCTGGCGTGTCTGAGTGTTGTTGGTAGTTGCCTGCATTACTTGCGTGCCAGCATTAGCGTGCTAAGATCAAGATAAAGGCATTCATCGTCTTACTGCCAACTCAGTTGTTACCTTCCAACCGTCTCCGAACGACAGGAACCGCATACTGATTCATAGTGGAACATAGTGGGAGGGGGTGGTTGGATGATTGTAACCTTCATAGCCGCATGATATACGGCATGTTCATCTTTACGGGTTGCTGTGGGGCCATCATAGAACTAGCTTGGGATGACGTTTCTGCGATTGCATGTCTCTGGCAGAAGCTGACTAAAACGACGTTTTTGCTTATTTGGAATCTTCACAGTCAAAAGGTCTCAAAATATGCGAAGCATACATGGAGAGATCCGTAATATGTTCTATGAAGGGCAGTACATGTCATCCCAAACGATTTCTCAAGATGGCGCAACAGTTTTGTCAGATGGGACGATGGGAACAACAATTAGATGGAGCCTACAACAAAAGATGAGGTTTCTGCACGTTTAATAGTTGATCCGGACAGAGCAACGGCTGTCTGCTGGAGGGAGCCGAGCACTATGAAGGCAGGAGAGGAGAGGAGAGAGGTAGGAGAAGCAGGACATGTACGAGGAGAGGAAACATGCGTCACAAAATGGCACGATCACAAAGCTAGATGACAGCGAAGACTTGACTGGTTTTGCCCAAAGGCTTTTGCTTTTCTCTTTAAACTTATACACTGTTATCACTGGTATTCCTCAGACAGCTAAGCAAGGCGTCAGTACACTAAATAATGTGTCATGTCAACGTTGCCTTGAAAACAAAGAAAAAAAGAAAGCTATTTTGAAATATCATCAGGTTGCCATTTGCCATTTTCAACGGAAGGTAGCATTTACAAACAGTTCACAAAAGTGGATTTTGGCCAAAACCTGTCAGGGCTTCACAGCTTACAAAAATCACAAGACACATGAAACGTCTAGATTACCGTGACGGGTACCCACTTTATGTTTTGGGCGGCGGAGGCACCAGCTCTGCACACCTGCGTCATCCGTTGTAACACGACGTCCGAGATCAGCTGCCGGTCCTCCTCCTGGTTCTCGCCCAGTAGAGGCATTGTGGAGTCATTCACCTGCGGTAAGAGGGGGTGGGACGGGGTAGGGGGTACCAAACTCCGTGGTGAGTCAGAAACAGGTAGTAATCGTATTGTCAAAACTCCGTGATCGGGTGTAAAATTGATTAGACGATTTTTGCTAAACTTTTTCCAAAATTGACCACACTCAGCACAAGCTTAAGCTTGTCTTTACTACCAGTAGGATTGAACATGACCAAGTTTCTATGCAAAAGTTAGTACTTTTCTATCATCCTGATACTCCCATTGAAGCATACTCAAAGACTGAATAAAGGATCAACGAAAGGTAGATCACAACACCTATCCCGGCCGTTTCATTGTCTCTGTCAACAAACCAAACAAACAGGCAAACCTCGATGATGTAATCCTTGCCGTCCTTGCCATGGATGGCCTCCACTGCGCAGATGTCAAGTCCGCCGAAAATCTCACTGACAGCGTCCACCCAGACTCTGTACCTGTAGCATTGGCAACGGTTCCGGATTTACATTTCGTACATTCCACGGGGATAGGAGGATTATGGTCCTGGCTTAGACCGATGTTATACTAGCCTGAGTATCATCCTCCGTAGTAACCGCTGGCTCA
>NC_049983.1:18291119-18321337 GCF_000003815.2 Branchiostoma floridae | reverse complement strand
GCGTATTCCGTGGTTAGCAAGCGAAAGTCGTGAGCCAGCGGTTACTACGGAGGATGATACTCAGGCTAATGTTATACAGTATCCGTGGGTTATTGTGCGCCATTCCTAACTTACATTTGGTGGCGGTCCTAGTGTGCTAACGTCACAGCTGACGTCAAGAAATCAGACACTTTTGTTTTAGACAAAGTATACTACTATTACGATCATGAGTGTTTGACAGTATCGCTATACAACCTTCAGGCTCTCATAACTGTAGGCATTAGGAATCCACAGCAAGCGTTACTGTTACGTGAATCTTAGTACGTGACATAGTAGCCGTGTACAATCCATTTCAAGGAAACTACATTTAAAATATGTTCGTCCATTTATCCTGCTAAGAAACTATATCTAAAGAACGTGAAGTACTGTAATACGTTTACGTGAGACGTCATAGCCGCCATTTTTTACGGTTAAACAAGTAAGTATATAATGTTGCATAAGCAGACACGTAACACTTACTTTTCTGTCATTGGAATCTGTTCCAACATGGCCGATCCTGTGTTAGCCTTCCAGTTGCCAGAAATTGAAGTTCGCCTATGTTTTTTTTTCAAAGAAGACAAAGAAAGACAAAAGTCAGTCGTTATAAATGGCTGGGTGGGGTATCGGTTTAACAATCTGGTTCTAACATTATCGGTGGGTAATTGATACATGTTTACGCGCTAAAAGAAAATTGCTATGAACAATGCTATGGAATTTCAAGTTTTTAAAAGTATTCTACCGGCCAGACTGCGACCTGACTCACATGTATGCCTTGTAGTTATTGCCGATCTTCTGTACCCGGATGTCATGCTTAGCGTCGATGAATGGCTCTGTCGTGGCGTACGTGTTGGCTACAGCTACAACACTGGCGATGTCCTGGAAATCATGGTGATTCTCTACCTTCACCTGGAACAAACAACAACAAAGTAAACAAACAAACAAACAAACACGTGTTTGGCTACTGCTACAACACTGGCGATGTCCTGGAAATCATGGTGGTTCTCTACCTTCACCTGGAACAACAAACAAACAAACAAACAAATAAACACATGTTGGCTACAGCCACAACACTGGCGATTGCCTGGAAATCATGGTGATTCTCTACCTTCACCGGAACAAACAAACAAATAAACAAACAAATAAATAAACACATGTTGGCTACAGCTACAACACTGGCGATGTCCTGGAAATCATGGTGGTTCTCTACCTTCACCTGGAAAAAACAAACAAACAAACAAACAAACAAATAAACAAACACGTGTTGGCTACAGCTACAACACTGGTGATGTCCTGGAAATCATGGTAATTTTCTATATCTAAATTCACTTGTGATAGGAACACCGAGAGAACCAAATCATGTTTGGGATCGCATCTCGTCACCACACCCCTAGCGGCAAATGATAGCACATTTCATTCGGCCCTGGTGAAGGCAACTGAGACGTTACCGACACATTGGCAGGCGGCAAAATTGTGGCTATGCTAGTAAAACTTAAATTTACATTCAAGCGACTTACCTGATAAAGCTATTCAATGAATCGACTCTTCCACTAGATATAGAACACAACTGGTATTTTGACATATAACACAACTGTAGTCACGACATTCAAATGTATTATCAAGTTGTGCGTCCTTACCTTACCAAGTCCTGCGTGCGCATGCCCAATCTTCACCACAACTGGAAACTTGGGGGTGATCAGCTGAAAGAAGAAGGAAAGACAGGACTTAACATGGGCGACATATTTGTCAATTTCCCAGTGATCGGCGATCTCTTGATACTCACCGACAAACCTGTCCTCTTTTTCTGTACAACTGTGACTTGATGAGTTGATTGCAGCCAGGTCTCTTTTTCTTTTCTTTTTTTCTTCTTCACGTGTACAACCTGTTGCCTCCAACGGTACCCAAACAAAACATTTGTCTCAAAGACAGATGATGCTTATGTTGTACTATAGAATATATTGGTCGGTTGCTCGGAACTATTTCCGGGGTAAAGTTGAGAATGTGATGTTTGAACTCTCCCATCTTTTTATTGCTTCGTTCTTTCTTCCAAAGACACGAGGATATCACCTCATACCTATAGCAAGTGGTCAAAATACATTCAGTATCCAAACATCACATTGATAGCATACAAGTATAGTATCAGACTTGCATTGTTAATTCCAGATAATACCTAAGAAAAATTGACGCAAACTATAGCGTGGTATCTAAGCTAAAGCAACATATTCGACAACGTTGCTGCGAGATCCATACAGCTATTCTCACTAATCTAAGGCAAACGGCGCACATGACTAAACGGTGGCGCAGACGTGACTGGACGGCGCACACGAAGCGTTAGACAGCTCTAGACAACGAGAAGACGCCGTACGTGACATGCGGACATCGTCTCAGACGAGAGCGCTACGAGCTATTGAACACACGAAAACTGCAGAAGCTACACAAAAGACAATACTCAAAGTTCCAGGTACTATCATAGGATTACAACGGGCTTCACATAACGGTACCTCATAACTTGGAACATGTCTTTGGCAAGTTTAAAGTTTCCTGCTATTCACTTTTGACATTCAAGTGCATGTCGAGAACGTCAGCAGCCAAGAGGTGATTTAGACAATGAAAAGAACCAGCACCCTGTTTGCCAAGACATGCAGCCCTTGGGCTGAAGTTCAAGAGCGGTGATGGAGTTTGTGGAATGTACATCCGATCCTTAACCCTGCGTGTCAGACAAAGCCTTTTCGTCTCCAACTCGGCTAAAGGTTATTGACGAGGTCACAGTGGGAGGGGTGCTTATATAACGAGATGTCACTACATCAAAGATACTGCATGTACTAGTATATTGGTGCGCGTGTTCATACTGCAGGAAAATGCTATATATATATATATATATATATATATATATATATATATATATATATATATATACACATGCTTTACAAGCGTCATCTGAAATGTAAAAAGATTGTTTTCAATTGTAATATACATTGTAGTATACACGGTCTCGTTTCTGGCCAAGGTCTCGTTGTCTGGTTCCGGTTAGCGTGAGACCAAGCTGGCACAGTCAGCAGATTTTCAAATCAAGAACATTACAGAAAGAAAGATCAACGACTCGCAAGTATGCTCTATAAAACCTCTAAGAAGTAATGGACATTATCTTAGGGCAGGGTTTTCTATGCCTTTTACTCATAAAAAAATTCTGTGATCTTATCCTCGACAAGATATCTACCAGCGATTGATTGCTTGAAGCTATAACCGTTACTGAGGTACAGATAATTCCTCCACAATACCCTGTATACCCCGTATACTTTTGTATACACTTTAGACTCTCTTTGAATATGCATTTTTCAAATGTCTGAGGGTCAGAATTCAAGCACGTCCATGTTGGGTGCCATGTCCAATATCCTACCCGTGGCTGAAGAGGCGGAGGTGGAAATGCCTTACTGACAGGCAGGCCGCCGTCCAAGTCCGGCACACGGTTAGGTCGTACCTTTCAAGCGATCGGCTCTGTAAGTCATTACATTGTTGGTACCAACGTATAGTTAGTTTCATATTCTTACACCTTGTGGTATGTTGGGTAGTAACCATCTTTGTACTTATCGCCCTCAGGCCGCACAGTTGTGTAAGCACTGGAGCAGGTGGCTAGTCCACTCGTATATGCACGTAAATGAACTCCACACACTTATGGAGAAGAATAGGGTGTGATGAAACAGTGTGCTTGGTTGAAATCGCGTGCCGTGGAGAGGCCGCCGTGTATGCGCAGTTGCACAAATACCCATGAGATTCTACCCGAGGTCCTTATGTAGGGCTGTGGTTGTATTTCATTTGTTTCAAGAAAAATTGGGAAGTGACCAAGTTTCAAGGGTCGATGCACGGCTCGTTCATGTGTGCGTGGTGGCTTTTGGCACTGGTTCCTGGTGTTGGATTTTTGCCACTTCTCGCTGCACTCTCTCCGTGGGGATTTTGTTTTACTACAAATTGAATAAATGAAAAACTGTCCACCGGCACTTCAATCCGTTAGAACATATAGCCGTGCCCTGGATGTGTCCATTGTCTGCCTGGCGGCCAGATATGTTATGGCCATTACAGTATACAGTGCTCGTTAAATAGTTGATATGTGAGTAAAATTCTGCCAACTCAATTGTTACCTCCATGAAAACGGAGGTATTGTAATCAGTTGGTGAGCGTGTTTGTTTGTATGCATGTCCTTGTGTGTGTCCGAAGTTCTGCAATCGCCATTCGAACTCTAGGTATGTCGAGGACACTAACACTTTTAGTAACAGGGAGTTATGTGAAATGTACTTATACCCCCTTCACAATAGGCGCGATTCGATCGGAAGACTAGTTTACGAACTCTGAATGACATTTTCGTGAGTAAGACGTCCGGTGTTCTCACGATCATCTTGCGATTTTTACGGATCGCCGGCAGTTTTCAGGAGTCTTACGACGGTCGCGGTGCAGCGAAACATGTTCTTAACATATGCGACTAGTCGAAAGAAATCTCCAAAATCGCACAGCTCGTTACCGAGTCGCAGATTGTGCGTGCAAATCGTGTGTACCTTGCAAGGGTATCGGTCAATAGTCTTGCGTCAATCCAACGATTGAAGACCGATAGGCGAGCAAAGACATAGTTATTAATCATCGAGCGCAAATCGGATGGAGAACGCCCGTCAGTTGGGCAACGTTCGGGCGACGTTCGCCCGACTTCCGTTTGTTTACAAATATTGAATTTCTGGGAATGTGAGGGTAATTCTAACATTGTGGCCCCTGTGGCAGTATGTAGGCTGGCTTTGTGACACACTTTCTTTTCTTGCGTCATTTCTATTATGCCCGCGCATTCCATTCATTGGTTAAAAAGATTCCGACAACAAAATAAGCAACATTTATTGATCTCTTGCCTTTTTTGAGGAACGTTTTGTGTTACCTTGTCCGCGTGCAAGAGGTCATGGGAGGTTTATTATCATAGATTTATTCACCGTCGATCTCACGAGCCTCGCGTATATGTGAAGGGGAGAGTTTTGAGGCGAAAAATACGCAAGACCATCTTAAGATCTTAAAATCAGCCGACCTTCCTGCGATCGCGAAGAACGTCCGAAGATCGTATATAATGTGAAGGGGGTATCAAAAAGATGGCAGAAAACTGAGTTGATCCGAGTCTAGGATAAGGGCACATTGGACAGTTATTTTCTCAATCATAAGTAAGTCAGCAGATTAACAAGACAAAATAAAGCTAGAAGATTAACAATAACTCAAGATATTTTCTGAGGTGCGAGGTTTCCCAACCCTTGCTTACATTTGCCAGAAGTGACCACAAACTCATCGACAGTCTGCACTCCAAACCACGGCCACGTCCACGGCCAGTCGTCTGATAATGCCCGGAATGTCTACTCCCATCCTTCTCCCCGCAGCGTGCGGTACGAAGTTATCTCCTGATTAGTCTACGTTGATAATGATGTAAGCAAGACCGTATGGTCCTTCCCGAAACTTGCTAAGCTCAGCCGGAAATGGGCGACTTCATTAAAACCATTGTAGCTGGCCGCTCTCCTCTTGAACATCGCCGTGCCCAAGATCAAGAGATGTTTTTCATTTGAAGTCTGCGCCCAAAATTTAACATTGATGTGGGGACGTGGTTAATTACGAAGCCACGTAAGATTCCACCAGAGGGTATGGATTAAAGAGATGTCTTGTTACACAATTATCAAGCCGGTCTGACCTGTCCTTTCATACCACACGCGGGTGTCGATCTTCCCTGTTTGCTGACTACGTAAATATTTTCATAAAATCACTTACTTTATCAATGAATTCATTGGAAATTAGCTCTGGTCCGAGGTTTTACTCGAGCTCACTATAAAAACAATAGTTATTCTGTATAAATAACGAGGGCATAAAAAAATTCTGGCATGAAGACCTTGGCTTGAGAAACGCTCACTACAACATCCATACTGTCCAGTAGCAGGTGGCTACTGAAATTTACATTTTGTGTACATTTCCCGCGCATTCCTGTTTCGGCATGAAAACAAACCCACGGTTCTCTCGTGACAGCGGGTTACCTCAGTGTTTGGCACTTCCTCATTCTTCACTCAGACTAGACGTGCGCCAAACCGGCTAATCTCGGCATGCGGCAGACCCGGTCATGAGCGATAGTCTGACTGGCGCAACGTTAAATATGTAGTTAGTCATAAACGCGGGCTGCGCATTAAGGAATCCGGTGAGGGTCCAGTCACACAAGTCGTGCGAAACTTGTATGGTCACCAACTAAACACAGTCTTGGGATAGTCGTGCTTGTGTCCTTTGAACAGATTCCGTTGACTTGTTACGGAAAAGGCTTTTACAGATGCGTGTCGACTGTTGGATCTGTCACAGTCTGCTTAAAATTTCCACCGACAGCTCTGATCTTTCTTTCTTTTTTGCCCTTTTCTTCTTGTCATCTTTCTTTTTCTTCTTTCCTTCTTTCTTTCTACCTTTATAATTAATTGTAACTTGTTCTCTCGTCTGCCTGTCCTAGTCTACCCCTCAGACTGCCAATCGCCGTGACCCAAGGTTAGCCACACTAAAGCCATGATTAACGCACTGTTTAGTCTTAAGCGCCGCGATATGTGTATCTAAGGGCAAGAGTGCTTACCTTTTGTATGGAGGGATGCGTTCGGGGAATGCACGCTGCTACATACAGTGAGAACTGCAAGCACAGTCATATGATACAGGATTTGTGGTCCAAGATTTATAACCTGATGTAATGGCAGCCATGGTAATGTATATATACTTTGCAAGTTTGTAATGTTATAGTCGGTATAAACTATAAATACATCTCACATGGTGGTGAGATATTCGGAACAGAATTTGTTTTTAATTCGCACATTCAAATGAACGAATATAATGTTGGAGATTAGCATAAACAAATGTCTTTATGATAAGATTATCATTCTTGATGGTCGTGTGTTTATAAATGAACATGTTGATAATGCCCTACTTAAGAGCAGTGAGGTTTGTGTAAGTAACGTTAGAGGGCACAGAAAAAAGAAAACTATGATAAGGTGCAGGTAAAGAGAGGAGTTAGTGCTTCTCGTAGCGTGTTGGTCTGTCTATGATTTGGGGGCCATGTTTGTTTCTGGCAGGTATGTCCGCCATGTTTGTTGATGTGTCATGTCGGCTGGAGTGCCACCCTGCGGTTTCAGACAGCCCTGTTTGCCTACATGATGATATGGCCGCATCAAATTCATTTGTAGCTTCTAGAATTTTTTTCAGAAAAAAAAAATGGACCGACCTGTGGTGAAGATATACGGCTTAAATAACACAAAAAACAGTAGCCTGAGGAGTTTAAACTGCTCGTTTTATACAATGAACCCTTTCTTTGATTCGTTACTTTTGTTCTGAATAAAAGCCATTGTTTTTAGCCTGGAATTTTGTGTATGTGGCTCTGAATGGTTATATTTATAGGTTTGTGATAGCAAAACCTGTAATATTTTTAGGGACTTAATTGTTTTTGAAAATGGAAAATGAAAAGAAAAATGGACAGGCGACTCCGAGAAGCAACAAATAAAACTGGTGTAGCCTAAAGACCTGAGTAGTCCCATCCCCACTCCGTGACAGGCGCGGCTGGCTTGTGTCACAGGCTTGGCCACCTTATCGCGTATACTCAAGCGGCGGTCATGAACATGGAGGGGCCCTCGAGCGACGTGCCGACCATTTTTCCCGTGACTCAAAAAGGAACCTGTTGACACTTTGAACACACTCAAGAGATGCTTAAGTCGTTCATTCGAATCCTTTAAGATCCTTTAAGAGAGCTGAGAGAAACACAGTTGTGATAATCAGCTACAATGACCAGTCAAGGACGTTTGTGAGCATGCACTTCTGTGTTGGTCTGTTTTGGGTCCGAAACTTTGGCCACAGGAAATGCAGTATTCTGCCTCGTCATGCTGTCGCAGTCTAATAATACCACATTGAAATCAACAAGAAGAAAAGAAGAAGAAGAAAAAAAAACAATACGCGTATGACAGGCCACTGTTTGAACTTTATGATAGAGATATAAACTGGACATGTAATGGTGAATTTATGGTTAAGTCAAATATTGAAAAAATATCCTTTTATATTAATACTGACAACGGGAAGTGGCCATTCGTGCAATCATCGAGTTTGCACTTTCTAAGAACTCGTCTTGACATTTGATAATCATCTTTAACTATCCAACAATCTCCCAGATTCCCTGTGGGGTAAAACGTTCTTATTAAAGTGCTCCGTCATCTTGAAAAGGAAGAGGCGGGACAAGACGTCTGAGGCTGCCGAGACGATTTTTCGATTAAGATGACTGATAACGCAAATGAACGCCTTTCATGCTGACCGATTCGGACACTTTCATCATGCAGAATGCGGAAACACGCATACATGTGCATTCGGTGCTTCCGTTGACGTTTTGTCTGATTTCTGTGTGTGGAAACCCCGTCTGTGTGTAACTAAAGACGGGGGAAGGGCGCGGGGAACAGCCACCCCACCCACCGTGACCGCACTAGGAAAACCCCGCAGCGTCCAAAGACTGACCAGATAGCCTGGTAACCATTCTCCGAATGGATCAGATATGGGGTAGTTTGCCAGCTTAAATTATTCCTACTCAGCAATAACGATTTTAACGGCCTATTTATCCAGTGGGCTTTCTTTCTTGATGACCGCAATTAAAATCAACCCCGTAAAAATCGCCCGGCTTGCGCTAATGTACCCGGCGGGTGGACAAAACCCCTGTACCGTAAAGGTACCGAGTAGCTCACAACAGTATGGTTACCAGGCTGCAGGATTGGGTGCCCCCGCCGATGAGGTGAGGTTTATACAGATGGAAGTCGACCGTACGCCGTTGCAGGACACGGCTGTTGGTGAGATGTACACAATACTGGACATCCCGTGTTGCCCAGGACCGTTATGTCGTTTACTAACAGGCCGGTGCCCTCTTCACTGACCCACGGCCGCCCCTGCCGACCTCCCCGGGATTCCCGGGTCGCGTTTCCCCTCGCGACGTTTACATGTCCAGAACGCAAGATTGACGTCCAAAACAGACGATACATTTGTAACCCCGCAGTGTCAACCATCTGACAGTCAAGTCGGTGTGACTCAACATGTCCAAATTAAGTAAACGCCTTGTTGAGGCAGCGACCACAAGGCCGCCGCCCCTCCGCCCAGTGCCACGCCCCATGACTTGGCTACTAGTATCTACTGAAGTGTTGTACAAGGTGAAATGTTCGCGGTGTTTTTTTGAGTTCACGTTTTTTGCGATGATCTCTGCTCCGCGAAGTTAAAACCATGGAATAAAATTTTGTATTGTCTTCCCTTTAATCCAGCCTCAAAATTCATTCCCCTCGAACATTTCCCGTTTTGCAGCTGATACTCCATCTCTCCATTAAATGGACCTAAAAACAACGAAACTTTATCCTGCTTGTTAAGCAACGTGGTAAACTGGGCATATATACTTGCCTTTACAATAACGCTTAATTGGGAGATTCGATACACAGTGCTTTACATTTCAGTTTAACTGCTCTTCAAACAGTCCGATCGCTGTCTCGACTCTTGAGTGAGTGTGGAGTTGTGGCTGTAAACAAATTCATTAGGACACTTGTCTCCGTTTGAAGTTTGTATTGCACATCACAACCGCCCGAATGAATGGGGACATACTTGAACATGTATTTAGGTCTGACAACCAACGACAACCAACACCCCCCCCCCCTAAAATTGCGTATGGGAAGTTGTACCGGTCTACAATGGTCTCGACGCCCACAGCGGCGGTTTTTCTAGTCTCCTATTCTTGAACCGATTCTCCTCCCCCTAAAGCTTGGAAGCTTGCCCGAACCGCATGCCACCCTCCCCTGGCAGTGTTCCAAAGAAAAGATTTCCAGCTTTCCATTTATTTTACATCTGGCCCCGTTGTTTATGTGTAGTTTCTACCTCCGCCCCTCTCCGGGCACTGCAGTCGCAGCTATCAGGCAAGGAAGGGTCAAATTGTCACTTTCCATCACTTAGAGTGAGTTAGAGAACTTAGACGGAGCTTCTGAGAACCAACAACGCGGCGGAGGAATACTAAGACAAACGGAGTAATTATGATTACCAGCCAATGGGAAGGGCCATTAAGACTATTAACTTTTACCAACTTCCGCGCGAAGCAAACGGCTCCCTCGTTAAATCCTACATGTTGGACATAGATGATTAGGCAGTGTTCTTTTATATGTGTAAACTGTAAGAAAACCCTGGGTCTATGAAAGGCAGAGCAAGTTTACGCCTAGTCGATAAAAGCAAACTAGATGAGTCTCCTCTCTGCTTCTTTACTTTTCCGGAGACGGAAGAAAATGACGAAAGCAATAATCAAATACTTGTCTACTAGATTAAAATAGAGCATGACTAAGATATAAAGAGTCATGGAAAAGTTAATTTTTTGCAGTTTTGATAGGCGTGGCACCCAAAGTTACCAAGAATCAACACCCATATCGCACGGTATCCGAGCGTTTATAAACAGGGACCAGCCGTAATATATATATACAGGGCAGATCGATGATACACTTGAAAAAAGGGAAATATCTGATTAAGAAACATTTATGAAACATAAGGATAAAGCAAAAAATCAGGATAAACGGGAAGATAGAATTTGGAACTTTCATCTACATTATAATGTAATTACGGCTCTGACAAATTCGTCATAGGTCGTCGCACGATTTTGATACTTATAAAGTATTCAAGCAGGTTTAGGCAGAAACGACAATGATCTAAGACTTTTAACAAGACAGTTGAATTTTGCAGGAAACATGCGGGACTATTCAAACACAGCCCTCAGTTTGCGGTCGTGCGACGATCGTGCGACAATCGTGCGACTTATTCTTAACGATTTAAGGCATGGGGCTATTAAGTATTACTGGTCTGTCCCGACACGAGGGTTGGGCACTGGGCGATTCCACTCCAGAAAAGAGGCGACGCTAAGTACACAGCGGTTACGAAAGTGGAAGGGCCTGGCGCGAAGCCACACCACCGCCGTGCGGAAATCGGCCAGACCATGTGGGTTTCATCAACAAATTTTCCGAACATGACTAGCGCGGCGAGGTAACCTGCGCCAAGGAGTTTAAGAAGCGGCAAGTGAGCGTGCGTGCGGGGGAGGCGAGTCATTCAGTCCGAGCTCGTGCTACTAGCTGCGTGCGTGGCGTGTCAAGTGCTGAACTGAAGACTACGTGTGTGTATATATCGTACGGACATACTGAGTACCAATGGCGCATGTTTGGGCGGTTCTTTTCCTGACGTTAGCGGCAGTCCACGGTGGCTTGGCCTGTACATGTATGCCGGCGCACCCCCAGACCATCTTCTGTCATGCAGGAGTCGGTAAGTAACTCATAGACCCATAGATTTTACACGTCAAAACCATTTTAAGATTTTGTACAATTGTCCTTCGTTTTCAATGTGGCAACGCGGGTGTAGGTAGTCGGTGGTTTTGTTGTGTCCGACGTGTTATCTGATAGAAGATATGATGCGAACTTCTTTTAACGTAAAAAAAAATTATTAGAAATATTATGTGACATTTGTACTGATCCTAGGGCGCTATCTGAGCCCCCGAGCAGATAGTGCGAGTGAAGAGGTATCTGGATCGTACATGAGAATGACATAGCTTGGCTATAAGGCTCTGCCCCGCGCTAGCTGCATGCCAATAGTTGAGATGCCATCACATCTGGGGGACAAGAACGCATACAGGGGCTTCAGTACACTTCACATACACAACACCACCGGAGGTCTAGCGACTATTTACAATAGAGCATATCAACAATATGGACCCCGCTACTCGACTCTCTCAACCACCAACCCTTATTCGTCGTTTTCGAGATACGACGGAATCCGAAAAACTCCGTCTGAAGATAGTACCCACTTCACGGCTGCACGTGTTTGAGAGCTGCGCCAGTGGGCATGTTTTGGTCTCCTGAAAAAAAATGCTGTAATTGGTGTTTGTCAGATCCAGGCTTAGTGAAAGTAAACACTACATGTGTACATGACTTGTAGATGCACCGATGATGTGTGTATGAAATTGATTGATATTTTGTCGGTTGCCTGGTACTGCCATGTAGGCGCTCTGTACGGGCTATGCTCTCTCCCTCTCAAATTAAAGTTGTGGCAGAGGCTAAGATTATCCAAATAATAAAGCGCCTGCACCGCGGCATGGAACATCGCTTGGTCTATAGTTAGCCGGCCTCAGTCTCTCTTAAGTTTCCAACGTTAAAAATAACCCAACCGTTTATCGGGATATTCCACACATGTGGAGTGAGAGTCGAGGTCTGTAGCCAGACAGGGCCCAACATTTTCGCGCGGGTTCGCCACATAGCATTCACCCACCGGCACGACTTGTATCCGCCACGGAGCGCGCGGCGTCTACAGACACGTACTGAGACTTCCTTTTTCTACAGTGGTCGGACTAGCGGCACTGTATGTAGTGAGAGACAGTTGTTCGCAGCCGGAAAGATCAGTCGTATATTCGGCGTTGAACGACACCCATATGAAGTTAATCACTTAATGCTCAGTTGGTTCTAATATTCCAATTTGAAATACATGTGACGTATCTCTACAAGTTCACCTGCCCCTCCCAAGAAATTACATCTTCGAGATTTTATAGTAGCCTTCATAGCAGACTTAGTGACTTTTCCAATTTTGTGCTCTTTTCTAAATTCATTTGTATATCATGATCAGTTCTAGTCAGCTGCCAGACCCCGTACGGTTTACAATTAGAACTGTTATACAATCAGAAAACAGCGCATAACAAGCTGTTAGGGGGGGCTTAAACTTACACCACTTTTTTCCAAGTATAAAAACCGTCTTCCACCAAAAATCAGAGCCACGACGTGTCTAGAACACGAGATGTTAAAACCGGAAGTTCCGTAGCAGTACCGTGGACAGCCGCCAGGGGACGAATTATTTTCATTTTTTTGTTAGAACCTACCATACACAAAGATACCCCCCCCCCCTCCAAAAAAAAAATGAACCAAGAGGCCTGCAATGAGAGATAATTCCAAACGCTACAGCGCCTGCAAAACACGTACGAGATACTCTTCTGTCAATGTAAAGCCCGAATGTGGCAAAATGTACGGACACATGGCGGGACGCTGGCGCACGGACGGACGCCATGCAGGACCTCCGGGCCACGGTTCTCATGTGAAATGTTGGGTTAGTAGGCTTCTGTTAAAACACGTCGCGGAGGTTGTTGCCGGTCGCCATCTCTGTCCAAACAAACTTGACCGGAGGAACAGATTTCCCTCTCGTGAACGTGGCTGCAGCGGATTCTTTCGGGGAAATTGTCCGCGTCGGCGGCAAAGACTGCTTAAAAAAGATACGACGTTTCGCGCTGTGCATTTCCTATTTCGTCTTTACTCAATCAAAACTGGGCATTGTACTTAGCAATCGTCATGAGTAAATTTGAACAACTACTTTGCGGTCTTTGTCTCAAATTTCACACCACATTTCCTGCACTTTTTTGGCTCGCTATGTATCCAGGAATCGGCCCACTACATCCGTTGCGAAGCCTGGTTTGACTTCAGACGACTGTGGGCCAAGAGCCATGCTGGCAGGCCGGGGCATCTCTCTTTCCACCGAGCGGTGTTGACAGCCATAACATCAGGATCCCTCCTGGCACCGCGTCAGCTGCCCTAGTCTCAGTGCTCTTGTTTTCAGGACCTTGACACAGCGCTACCGAGACGCACAGAGTTAATCTACAAAATCGTCGTGGGCAGGTTTTATCACACAAAGAACGTCTCTGTGATACAGCGGGGCGTTCTTCGCTCATGTTAACAGGATTTCGCGGTGTTCAAGGGCGCCTACTTCTTGCATTTTGTGATCTTTTGTTCCTGGGAAAGAAATGTTGACATATTTGGCAGGACATCCGAAACTTGGTTGTTGTTGTGAAAATGGGAAATAGGTCAGTGCCCGGGCGAGCTGTCAAATATATCCCTCAAAACTGGGTCCCTGGGAGCATGGTTTAACCACACGTCATGCTAAACTGTCTTGTGCTGAGGAGGAGTGATGGGGATGCGGCAAGAGTAATTTCATTCATCCTCTCATCCAATAATCGATGGGGTAGGGGCCACTCATTGTATAGGCAACGTCGACTAAAAAAACCCAAGGAGATTTCAGACTGAGATTTGAACGTTAGAGATTGTGAATGGGATAACTTTTCTCCATTGGAATGGAGAAGTTAATCCAATCATCTTATTGGGGGGGGGGGGGGGGGGTGCGTCAATCATTCAGTAGGTAGCTGACATCGATCAAAAGTAGCAAAGGATGGCGTGTCCTAAAGGCGATTTCTGAGAAGTTTGCGGATATTGTATGAGATAATGTCTTTACTTTTGTGTAAGTAGAGAAACACATGAGTCAGAACAAGTTCAAAATGGTTACAAAACAACCAAGTTACAGTTCTAAGTATAGATGGGTGTAACTAAATGTTTTGTGTTCTCTACAAACTGACTTTGATTGAGCTAACTAGACAGGCGCCACGATTGGCGTGAGCATGACCCCCCTGCGACGCGGATCACACGAACGTACACACCGAGAACACAAGAGGCGTGTTTTGAAAACACCGAGGTAGCGCGCATCCTGTCGGTAGCGAAAACATGGGCGAGAAAGCCTTGTTGTCGAAACATTCATGGAGGATTAGAACTTAAGGGAGCATGTCTCCTTTTTTGAGAGCTCGGGGTTCGGGGTTCGAATCCCAGGCTTAGAAAGCTTCTTTGATGAGGAGGACCGTAAGGTCGTCACAGCAGCAGAGAACGGTTGTGGGGAAACCCATAAACAGGGACATAAAGAAAGCGGGCCGGAGTTTTTCGCAATTTATTCACGTTCAACAGTTAAATTCGGTCAACAGTATTCTTTTCTTCCAACTATCTCGAAAAGAATTCCTCGCGTGCATTTTTCTTCCTTCTTTCTTACTACGGCAAGGAAACCACCACCGTCTTCAAGAGTTTAGGCACGTCTTGGTATGCGCTTGCTAAAAGCCTCCCAGTGCCCAAGGATAACAGCGCTTGCCAACCCTCGGACCAGCGGTGGTATGTTAAGCCTTGTGCGACGATTAACTAGGGGAACAGGAGACTTCTTAAACGCTGCAGGTATTGCCTCGGCAAGTATATTGTATGGAGCCCACCTATGGCGATAGTAGGACACAGTACCATGCACAATGCCTTATCTGATAGGAAATACAATCCGCCACTTGTGTCTGTAAAGGCCAAACCAAACCCATAGCCACGCCCACCTCCGTCAAAACGTAGCAATACAAAATAACATGAAAATGCACATATTTGACGGACATGCAGCCACTCTACGATTGGTCGAACCACTAATTTCCGTGCTGTCGTTGATTGGGCTGCTAATTGTGATGGGTAGTTAGGATCGGTCTAGCTATCCAGATTATGGTATAGTCAGTCGTCTCTGATATAGAAACGACTTTGAAGTACTTGAAATAACACATTTTGTAATTTTGTGGTCTTTGTAACAGTTATCTATGGAGTTAGTGCCACAACGTAGGCAAACGAAGTGATTAAAGGCTTGTAGCAAGCAAAATATGCCGACTGCTTAACACACAGAGATAACAGAAACGCTGGTTAACGGGTTTATCCAAGCATTAACGTTATCCAGTCACGTGGATTTAGGATGATCGGTAAGTCAACAAAATAACGTTTTCAATCTCAAGATTCGGAAAACGGGCTTTAACGTTACCGCTACAAAACAAAATTTCATGCAATTTGTGAAAGTCTCAAGAGCACTACAAGGTTGTGTGGGTAAAAGTTGGTAGTTTCGATCCTCTCGTCTGATCCCAGTCCATCCCATCCCATGCGCGAACCTCTTTCTCAGAAGTGGCGGGAAACATCCTCAGCTGACCTTACGAGGAACGCCATTGATCATGAGTGACGTCAACAAATTTCGCGCCTAATTCCAACAATTGGACGGTGACGTCACGCCGTCTGTTTTAGGTTCTACACGTGACATCTCAGACGTTGATTCAGTGATTCAGGCCTCGGACACCGTTTGCGTACTGACCCCAGGACTAGGATTCTGGGGTCTTGTCCAAACACGGGACGCCGAGAAACAACACGATGTTTGCTGAGATTTTCGGCGAGTGCCCACTACCCGCCGTCATGGGGATTTTCCATTCTAAAGTTAGACTTTGACCAAGGAAGGTTTCAAAACATCATGGGGTGAATGTTATGACTCATTTTCTAAAGGTCTATTCTTGGAGGATGTTGACAACATGTCTAATTCTGTGAATCAGGCGGTGTCTTTTTTACGTCCTTTTTACGCTGTTTGTTTTTCATCACCAGCGATCCATCTAAAAAGTAGTTATGGATAAAAAGAATGTTTTAACTGTGTCCATGTTTAGTATGGAGAACATCGAAGGTTATCAAAACTATGGAATTCAAATCGAAGGGAAAGTGAAATTGTTGATGAAACACGGTGAAAAACACCGAACCGATAGTCAATGTAACATCAGATATTGTTTCTAACTGCCATACTGCGGTACTTCCAAAATGTATACTGGAAGTATAGTGTCAGGCCGATGACCTACAATGGCTAAACCTCCCAGGTCTTATATTGTCGTAACAAATAAACGCTTACAAAAATAATCTTACATCATAAAAGTTTTATGTGTGTGTGTATGTTTGCATTCTTTGAATTGGTTATAATTAGGGACGGCCTTTGCCTATTTTCCTAGGGCATAAAGTTATAATTTTCATTCATTCAGCCATTCGTTCTTACGTTTGTTATTCCGTCCATCCATTCATTTATCCAGTCATCCTCTCATTCGTTCATTTCTTCATTAGTTTTTGATCATCCATTCATCTATTATTTCTTTGATTCATTCACTCAATAACGACTGTCTACACTCAACCCACCACAACGTAAGTAAAGCTGACACGGGGCTAGGCAGTGCTGTAAGAGTAAGGATCTGAATAGCAGCGGTGTCCCGGCAACGCAGAAAAACACGTTGACTGGGCTGTACGAGGTCCCCGAGCCCGACATGTGCGCACTGCGTGACTGTGAATATATACAACCGTCAACATGTATAACAAGACTGGCACGCAACGGAGGGGATAAGCGCTTGTCAGGCGCAACATCTTGATGGAAACACACGGGGCGACATCTGAGGAATGTGGCACCTGGGCACCAACATCCTATACCCAACTTTATTGCTTTGAAAACACGTCACGAATGTCAGATTCCCCGAAAGATTTGAAGTAGCCAATTAGCGGCCTGCTAGACAAGTTGTGTCGGGGGTCTTGGTTGAAGGGAGGGGGGCGCTCAGTTGGTGGAGTGACCTCTTCTAATGAAAACCACGGATTAAACTGGTATTACAACTTAAGTGGCTAGTACTGAAGTGAAGGTTGCAGTCAAGGTTGTCTCACCAGTTGTGGGGGGGGGGGCTAATGCGTCCCTCTCGGTAGGGGGGTATCTAATGAAAACCGCAAGGAGTCTATTGGAATTCCAAGGCTATTCCTCAAATGAACTGGCATTAAATTGTAATTCAGACAAAAATACGAGCTTTGTGATCGAAAAGCCGGGCTGATTCTGCGGGTGCCTTCCGGCTAATCGGTCAGATCAGACAAATTTGGGGAAGCAATTTTTGGAAAGGTTAACGTAAAGTCTGTGGGAAAATGAGCTGGAACGTGAGTTCCACGATCCCGTACCTCGGACGACAGTACTTTTCTGAGTAATAATATGCTAAAAAATGCTCTAATTTGCATCATTTGTACATTGCAGGTTTCAGCGTTACCAATATCATGAGTTCTATGAGTGTGAAAATTTCAATTTTTATTAACACGAAAGGGAAAGGGGGTGGAGTTTATATGTTCGTTTGGCGGATGACATCATTTAGCTAGTAATGTTGTTTATAACAAATTTACGTAAGGAACGAAAATGAAATTTCTATCATTAACGTGTAGGAGCAATTTCTTATGAATCGTTCAGGCACTCATTCTTATCCCCAAATTACACAGAACTGACAGATTTTTTAAAATGAAATTTGAAAGCGTATAGGCTAAAAATATCACCGAACTCCGCCCAAGAAAAATATCTAAAAGCACAGTTGTTAACATGACCCCGTGATATCTGCGTCTCGGAAAGTGCCAAACTTTCCACCTCTCATGTCGCAAGCATGCGGAACCGATGTAGTAACTGTTTCTAAGTTGTCCCGTTTGGGTACCCAGTGTCGTCTCTGCTTTCTCTGTATATTGTTGTATATCTCAGTGTCAACAGTGCCCCGGACCCGACGGCATCCCACAGGAAACTCCACCAAAATGTATCCACCGACTGTGCCAACTGCCAATTCCACTCACATTTACGTTCGCGCTCGGATGTCGACGACAATTATTTTTGGCGATTACCTAAATCCGTCCGCCCTGACCCGAAGGTCGCTGAATATGTGGTTGATGGATGACATGTGGGGGCCATATTCTGCCCTCTATTTTAAACAGGCGGTGCCGTGATCCCCGCCTGTCGATTTTCTCCAGACAGTGATTGGCGTTGACATCTGACCGTTTCTGTCCTCGAGCGGGTCTATTCAGGACACACATCTACAAGCAGATGCAAGGGTTCTGGTTGGATTTTTTTGGGAGGGGGGACGTTTTTCCTTTTATATTGTGCATCCTGTAACTGTTACTGTATGTGGTATTGCACTCCGGTCTACGATAGTGTGATATTGTATCGTTCTGGTGTATAGATTAACAAGATCGTTGCCCTTTTCACCCGACAGTACGGCTGGATTTTTAATCCAGTTAACACAAAGAAGAAAATGTGGGTTTCATTTTGCTCAAGGCTCTCTTGTCAACTTTCTGTAGATGTATATGGGCTAGCCAGTACGTGATTCCTGTACAGCCACTGAGCCTCTCATCGTATAGATTTAGGCAGCACTTAGACTTAGTGTAGGTCATTGGTGTGAAAAGTCGGTTCAAATATGTCGCTACAAATATGTCAAATTTACAGGACAACTCAGTCAGGTTTAACCGTTCAACATGGTGGACAATACCTACAACCCCATCCCTCATGGTGACGTGACTGCAAACACAGGCTACAGTACAGTTGCATTGTTGTGACCCAAATTGCTTTTGACAACTACCATTTTAGAGAAGGGAACATGCAGTGTTGGCGTGCGAAACGTAACTGTAGCATCTGGCCACATATCTAGTGACAAACAGGTGTCAGGCTCGGTCGCCAGCTCAAGCCGACCACCTACGTCGCCATCGCCTGTCAGTCATACCGTGATATGGGCCACACCAAGGTCGTTATCTGCGATGACAACATAATCCTATCACGTGATCGTCACGTGGTAGCACAATCTTGTCACTTGGTCGTCACATGACAACGAGATCTTGTCACGTCACAATTGCAACAAATGGAAGCTCTTCGCCGTTCAACACAGTTGTTAGGCCCATGGCATTTTGCACTTTCTGAAATTGTAACAGTGGCTATTTTTGTGTATCCGGAGGCGACTCTATGTGACTAGACAAAGTCAAAAGTTTTCTTTTTGCACTTCACGATGGATTCCTATTTAAACAGGATTCAGGGCCTTCATGGGCAGGGACATTTGAATCTCCTGCTTGAGTCTTCCCAATCTCAGCAGTCTTGGCAACATGCTAAGATTTATCTGAACATCCGTCGTCAGTCCACAGAAGCTCGTAGATTCTCTGCACGTATTTCTCTGTGAACAAAACATCTTGTCTCAGCTTGACCTTTTTGATGGTGTGTGAATAACAGCGGCGTCGGGCCTTCCGCTCCCGGTCAGCCCCGAGCGGGCCCGCGCCAGACAAAGCCGTAAAATTTCACGCGTAACCTCACAACACGGGTTACACACAAACTGCCAGGTTCAACCGACGACTTTCTGGTCCCATTCGTGCAGTGTGATTTCCCACTTCGCTGTGTGGCGACTATATTCCCACGTCAAGGCTTACAAGACGGATTTCCGCCATGTGGTTCCCAGACAGGGCCCTCTCGTGGCTTTGACCGGGCATCTTGGCTTTGAACCAGAGAAGTTCGCGGCAGGAATGTCATTAATAGACAGGAGGCGAGTGATGGGCGGAGGTCAATTGTTCAACTGTGTACTTGAAAGGTCAAGTTGTCGACCACATGAAGGAACAGGGTTCGGCTAAGCGACGGGAGTAGATTGAGGAAGTTAATTACATTGGAAGGGAGCAAAGTAGTCTAAACGACTAAGGGAAGCGCTGCACCTGTCGAAACTAGACACCCGTGTTTTCGGATGTTTTTAGACGGTGTTTTAATTTTAAACAAGGAACGACTGCCAATATAAGCAACTGTGTTGTAGAGTGTATATAAGCTACCGGCACCTCTGCGCACGGGAGTAATACTGAGCTTGGCCCGGTATCAACATTGGGAAATGTTTAAACGATCTTGAAAATACAAATTCGAGTTGGTTGTTTCTACTTTTAATCAATTTAGCATGAAAGTATAACCTATATAAATCAAACGCAATAGCTGAATTGAATACATCATCACCATATACATCACCCTATACCCTAAAAAATTACTTTTAAAAGAATTTGCTTGTCTTAAATACAGCTGTTCGTGGGAAAATCGTAAAGGTTGAAGAGATCGGCTATGCTCGTCCGACGCCGAACGTCACGATAGAAGAGGAGGAGGAGGAAGAGTACCTGGACCCGTCCATGAACGAAATCCCTCTGGAAATGAGGGCTATGGCGGAGGAGGCTTACGTCATCGAGTGGGTCCGTTACACCATACGGATCACAAAGGTAGGTGCTCTCCATAAAATACAAAAATGACACCAGGAAAATCTATATTTTGGCAGCAAAATGTAGATTCTTATCTATAAATGGTTTCAAACTCTGCTTACATTAGAGTATTGGTTGATATTCATCTCAAGAAAGTTCTTAAAGGTACATTTTGATAGAGCAATCGCAAAATTTCTTACGGCGCAAGCGATGGGAGTTATGGGAAATGTATTTACCCAAAATGCAACTGTTGGGACCCGGATGTTCACTACTGGATCAGTCGTCAAAATTAACAGAAAAGATACGTGACATCCGTTTTCCGTTACAGGTGTTCAAAGGTGCAGAGAAGCTGGAGTTCATCAACAAGAACAAGAACATGGTGTACATTTACACCATGCCAGATGGCGCGGCCTGCGGCATCAAACTGAACCCCAAGCAACACTACCTCCTGACAGGTACGTTCTAACGACCAATGAAATGGCAGCGTACACGAGTCGTTGATATCATATCTTGGACCGAATGTGTCCTTGCCTCAGATTGGTCATTGTTACAGCCATAAAAGTGAAGGAGTGTACGTTACTCACTGCACAATGCCTTAGACAGAATGACAGTTATGTTCGGTGTGAAAGGTTTGTAGCATGTAACCTTCGTCCTCCTATGGCATCGCAGAGCAGAACAGCTGATCGTCACAAGTGTGTGGGAAATACCGAGGGCCCTCGCCATGTTGGCGCTGCAGCATGACCTCTAACATTACGGGCAGAAAACAGCTCCGCCCAACCCCTATATACGCGCAGCATACACACTCATTAGACAAAGCAACGGAATGTGAACTATGCACTGGGAAAGACGGGTCACTCCTGAAGTGGCCTACTGAGTGTCCTCTAATATTTGCCAACTTCCTAGCTAATATTCGGTCTGTTTTAATAATTTTTTTTTTCAAATTAAGAAAAAGATTCGGTCCTAGATGTGTCACATAAATGCAATAACGAGTACCTACGTGTATCCAATGAACTCCACTCTCAGTGTCCTTTTACTACCCCAATCTTCCCAGTCACTTTGTCAGTACTTTGCAGGGGCCAATGATGATTGTTTTCTATGCAATGAGAAAAAGAATGTAGGCCAAACCGCACTTATATGATAAGAACTATCGATTTTAGACCACATTAGAAAGCAATTATAATCCAAGATCCAGAACTGAGAAGTGGATTAATTTCCTGATCAATATTTCATATGTTCAAATTCAGACGTTTTCATCTTGGGAACTTTGAGACTTTGGCTATTTAGACGCCATTACTGGCATGTGGCCAATATGTTCGCACGATTAAGAAGAGTCGTGCTGAACCCGTAATGTATTTTACAGAATGTACGAAATCAGTGGTTTGACATCACGTTAACGATTTGTTTCAGTTCTCATGTCAACAACAAAGAATAAATGGGCAGTTTGCACGCACGTCAGAAATATTTGCTGTGTCGTTAGAGGAAACAACAAGGTCGTTTTTTACCGTTAGATTTTGGGGCAGATGCTAACGTGACGGCTCGCTGGCCTGATGAACGTGCAATCAATATAAATACATGCATGGCGTTTGACTCGAGTCACATGACAGCCGCCATCTTGGACAGGTCGTTCCAGCACTTTAACTTCAATCTATGCGGCGACAGAGTCGCGTGTTTGTCCCTTCCGTTCATCTCTTCTTCACTGCTGTTGTTGCCTTTTAAAGCGACAATCCTTAGTAAGATTACACCCCGCTACACTGGCCAGAATTTTGGATAAAAGTATCAAAGAAATTGGTTTGCAGTATCGTTTTCGGATTGTGTATCGCGACGGCACTTTTGTCGGTGATGTTCAGGTCATTCACAGGAGGCAATGGCTGAAACAGGTCAAACAAACAGGCTGACTTGGAGAAGAATTAAGACCAACAGGTCCAGTGGTCAGCCGGAAAAGGGATGTCTAGATCCTGTCAGCCACATGTATCCATACCCTTTCTTCTTCTGTCTCCAAGCATGTTGGTCATCTCAACTGGACAACTGAGTTGTCCATTTGCTGGTGGCAGCTGTCTTTCCTGACCCGGATTTTAGATCCAGAGAACCGGGATGTTTTACACATGTTCGGGATCTTGTGTCATGACTGTTCATGCCCACTCTGGAATGTTTCCAGTTATGGGTCATTGTCCTACCATCGACCCGAGTTTTATGTAACGCTATAAATCTCTCTGTTAACGGGAAGTCCCTGTCAAAAGTCCATAAATCCCGTCCATAAAAAGGTTGACATTCGACTTTCATATATGGAGTAGTTTTGTTGTAAAGTAATCAGGGCCTAAAAACTCGGTTTGTTCAGAAGGACAGGAAGGAGTCCACAACACGGCCGTTATTGGCTAATTTTCGCTGACCTGCATGTAGCGATTTGATTGGTCCTCACTAGAAAATCACTGGCTGTGATACAGTGTACACAGTCATACTCGGGGCAGACAAAAACATCTGATTTAAGGGATGATCTATTGTTTGTTTCTGCTTGTTTTCACTTATCAGATAGGTTCGCTGTCTGTCCTGCGATTGCCAATCGCGGTGACAATCATCTTAGTTCCCTTTATGAATATTGTTTGAACATAAGAACGCAGCGATTATATGATCTTATATAGCGTTTGCTATGTAGTTGTTTACCTAACAATAAGTAAGACCCGTTCGAAAACAAGGAACCCGTTCCGCTACAGTAATATAGTGCCCCGTATCCTGCACCTATGACCTTTGTGGGTCTCGGGAGAAGATAAGCTGCTATTTGCTGATTTAGAAAGTATTCGGAAGATCGCCAAGATGATATCCGAGTCCCTTAGCAACACGGGTGTCTAGATAAACAACTTTCAAGGCCAGGTTTGCTTGGAACATCGAATACTAACAGAGGTCATTCATCGAGCGCGGTGTGGATGCACGGCCTAAATAAGTTATGATTTGGAATTGAGGCCTATCGACCAATAGCGGACGAGAACGCACGATTGATAAACTATGGGCACCATAGACCAATCCTGACTGTTCATCGCAATAAGCAATGAGACCAATGGTAGAATGACAATACGGGACCCTCCAATCTCTAGCGGTAGGTCTCGCGAGACTGTAATCTTGCCGCGCGCGCGCGTGATTTGACAGTCGGACGGTAACAGCCTTCAGCAGCCCAGCGGCTAACAATGGCTTCTCCCAGCATCGACTCGATCGAGTCAACTTCAGAGATTCGTTGTGCTATTATTTGGCCACATCCGCCGGTAAATCGGCATGCCATGAGCAGATAATATTGTTGTGAACCTATGGACTCGATATCGTGCTGTAAATTTGCAAATTTCTGGTCATTTTCACAATTTTTGACGGGCGGTTTATGCTTGCTTGTCGTGAGAAAAACGTGCATATAGGCGCGTCGCCTTACTTGTAGTTACTCGGATAAGTTTGGCTCAAGCCGTAAAAATATCCCACAAAAGCGTACAAGTACCATTATTGGATCATTGTAGATCCAAACTCGTAAGACTTTCGGCGATTTTGACCGTATATTAGTCGATGGTAACATATCGGCCTTTGGGAGTTAACGCGTACGTGACCGGTTGGGGAGGGGGGCGTGTTTCCGTGTATATGTGTTCGTTTTGATCAAGGCGGAGTCACTTTTCCGACTATGATTTCAGTTTTCGACGGATGAAACTCCACAAAAACGTGAACATATCGATGTAGGGTCCTTCTGGGTAGAAATCTATCATGGTTTCGGCGGCTTTGTGGCCGACTTTTTCGGTTAACGTAATATATAATGAGTGGGTGTGTCTGCAAATGTATAACGTTTGGCATTTGCTGTTCTAGATCTTTTGCAGATCAACGCGTCGCGATCGAAATTCACATCAGAAGGGAAATACTGCAAATCATATGGATGCAATAGCCGTCAGTCCAAGTGTGTCAATGAAGAGAAAGTGCCAACATGCATCATATTTTTCAAGATCCCCCCAAATGTACTTGATGATAACACGTTACTTAAGCACTGGGATTGTCTGGTAAAAAGACAGCTCGGAAGGGATAATTTCACCATGAACATGAAATTAGAAATGTGCGTTTTTAATACTTTTTAACGGGAAATGTGTACATCTACTGCATGTATTTCCAGTAACGCATTCGTGTATTCATTGTGTCCCCATTCAAAGAAAGGACTCACGCTAAAATAGGCAGTCCAGAATAAGACATTTTTCTTATCAAAGGTAGACAGCAGTGCAGCACTCAAGACGTCACACAGGTACAACCACCAAGTGCAAGGGAATGTCTATTGCTGTAACTTAAATTGGGCGGACTTCGTTGTCTACTTTGGCAGGGAAAATTTATTCTTCGAACGAATTAAAGTAGACTCAGAATGGCAGAAGAAGAATATCCCAAAGCTTGACCACTTTCACAAAACAGCCATACAACCGGAGCTGTTCACTCAAAGAGCCAAAGGAGGTAAAAAACTCTATGGTATGTATGAAGAAAGACTGATTGTTGATGCAGAGTGTCCAGACCACTGCATCAGCAGAATACAGTGGACTACTATGTATAGCACAGGGAAGTGGACACCTTACCCGTCTTAGCTCTGAGTAGGACGATGTCTCATTTGTTGCAAAAATTATGCCACGCAAAAACAGTCAGAGATGTTGAAAGTTCACATTTTAATACAATGTACATTTGAATGATTATGTGTATGAAACATTACCATTTCCCAAAAGTATTACTTATCGGATGCTTATTTTCGTCAATACTGTAAATGCTGTGAGAACTTGTCTATCATTTGGAAAAAACACTAATGATATATACATGTAATTATCATTTCTCAAAAGCATGAGTTGCCAAACGTTATACATTTGCAGACACACCCACTCATCACGTATGAAGTTAACCAATAAAAAGTTGCCCACAAAGCCGCCGAAACCATGCTAGATTTCTACCCAGAAGGACCCTACATCGATATGTTCCCGTTTTTGTGGAGTTTCATCCGTCGAAAACTGAAATCATAGACATAGTCGGAAAAGTGACTCCGTCTTGATCAAAACGAACACATATACACGGAAACACGACCCCCTCCCCAACTCACGTACGCGTTAACTCCCAAAGGCCGATATGTTGCCATCGACTAATTTACGGTCAAAATCGCAATCTTACGAGTTTGGATCTACAAGGATCCAATAATGGTACTTGTAAGCTTTTGTGGGATATTTTTACGGCTTGAGCCAAACTTATCCGAGTAACTACAAGTAAGGTGACGCGCCTATATGCACGTTTTTCTCAAAACAAGCAAGCATAAACCGCCCGTCAAAAATTGTGGAAAATGACCAGAAATTTGCAAATTTACAGCACGATATCGAGTCCATAGGTTCACAACAATATTATCTGCTCATGGCATGCCGACTTACCGGCGGATGTTGCCAAATAATAGCACAACGAATCTCTGAAGTTGACTCGATCGAGTCGATGCTGGGAGAAGCCATTGTTAGCCGCTGGGCTGCTAAAGGCTGTTACCGTCCGACTGTCAAATCACGCGCGCGCGCGGCAAGATTACAGTCTCGCGAGACCTACCGCTAGAGATTGGAGGGTCCCGTATTAGAATTAGCAGTTAGACCATTGAGAGAAGTGTTTGCATGTCCGTGAAGTACTTGTTATGTGCTTTTATATTTTGCATTTCTACTTTTTGGTGGAAGTGGGCGGGATTATAAGACCCGCCTGAATAAAATCAAGTCCCCGAAATTGAAAATAAAATGTTTGAAACACTGTAGTATGGACGATGTAGAACGCGATGTTTTGCGATCGTTTAGGATGAAAATTTAAGACTATGTTGTTGATGTTTTCCTGTACAGGACATGTTCATGAGGGCAGATTTCAGGTCGGTGCGTGCGGGTGGAACGTGGAGTGGTCACAGGTCACCGTCAAACAGCGCAGGGGCCTGAAGTACATGTACGGCAAGCACTGCGACCACTGCTCGGTAAGCACACACGTGTCCTGTCTTCTTCTGTTTATACTTAATGTTTACCTACAGCACGTATTGCACATTCAAGTATTTCGATAGTCAAAGTAGACCTTCTTGGATGTACATCTATGAAATCATTCAACACTCCCTGCAAAACCAGTTTATCTAAATATCTCAGTGACTTTTTGAAGTGCAATACGGAGATTGGTAAAATACCTTCAATTTGAAAACTTTAGAAAGAAAAGGACAACCTTTTGCAATAAAGACAGTTTGCTTCTGTTTCCAATGTTTTTAAAAACGTAAAACATGTTTATATTTCATTTATGAATGCAATTCCTATCCATTCAAAGATCCAGACATGTTTCTTCGGCGGCTACGGCTGTGACGAGACCAGCCCGAAGACGTGCGTGTGGAAGGGCCTGTTGGACGGGTGGCCCTACGACTGCCACACGGTGCACTCCGCCTGCATACGCAAGGTACGATGGGAGCAAGGTTTAGCAAATGACGACGCTGTACATTTCATCATACCTGTGTACTTTGCAAGCGAGAAGTAGTTTCGTTCAAAGAGCATTATCTTCTGGACATTAGTTTCTCGTTTCACCTCACCTCACAAAGTCCAGTTTCTTGTTTAGAAATGACGATTTCTTTCCTCCATTTTTGAGCAGCGCCACGGCAGCTGCGAGTGGTTCCACCCGCCATCTCTCAGGAAATGCGAGGACAGAGCGTTCCCCGTGGCGCGGGAAGGCTTCCACGAGCCGGCGGAGGGATATCCCGACAGCGACCCAGACGAGGAGGACCCCTTCTCACAACACCCGGAGGAGGGACTCCCCGAGCTGGAAGACGAAGATTTCCCCACCTCGTTCCCAGAATTCCCTGAGCATCTCTTCCCATGATGCAACCAACTGAACTTTGAACTTTCTCAACTCAGTTGCCCATAATGGGCAAACGATCTCGGTCATATTATATTCCACAGAGGGAGAACACTATTAACACGTGTCACAAATAATTGGGGACGAAATGTTTTGTATCGGATGTTACACGGACTTGCAGTATTGACTCTCATGGTTACAGAAACGCTGTACCTTTTGTAAATATTATTGTATTGTACTGTGCCGAGTGGCACTCGATGCTAATACCTAGGCTATGTGATACACAGCAATACAGTATAACAGTTCCGTAGAAAGCGAGTTAATTTGTGAAGACTACCCACCTACGATGAATGGCTTTTCTCTTAGAAGAATGCTTACTGTAAGCAGCGAAACTCTGTAAAATACGCTCAAGGGTAGACGTTGACTTTTTTCTAAATAACGAGAGTAATAAAACTTATTTTTATGTTTCTAACCCCTTGGTCTAGTGTGTGTATTTATTCTGCTTTTCTACCTTATATTGTTGAAGAATCATCTTGAAACAAAGCAGTAAGGCATCCTGAAACATTGCGATTTCAGCAGGAGCCCCACGTGATAAGATAACTGTGCTTGCTTAAATTTATAAACATTTTAAAGATATCAAAATACAACAAGCGTCATAAAGGAATGGGGAGGATGATTCCTTTCTATAACATTGACCATGTCAAAGAACGTTTAAATGACAACACTTGTAATGAGATTACTACATCTTTGTGCCAATTAAATGCTGTAATTGAGGAAGGCTGCGATCATCTATAGGGGAGGCCAAGGGTCAGAGCTGATATAATCTAATCATATTAACGATATCAAATAAGCAACCTCAAATAGTGAATCACCATGTCCTTAATGTATGATATTGACCAAACTTAAAATGCAAACACAGGAGAAATGGGAGCAACAGCTGATTCAGTGAAAGAACTACATCCTTATCAGAGTTAATTAGGACACGCTAACCTTGACTCTGTGGAAATGTCATCAGCACTACAAAGCCTGTATCCCGGTAAGTACTTGTTAAGACCCGGCAGCTGTGACGGAGCTTCTGCAAAATCCGCTCCGGATCTGCCCGCTGATAGGTCCGTCACCTTGACCCCTTTTCCCTGACCTTCACGACAGAGGTCACGGGCGGGTATTACAGCTGCATGGCTACCGCGTGTGTGTTCTGATGTTATTATGGCAACGTTAAATTTTAAACCGAAAGTCCGTTTACAAACGTTAGCAAACGTAACCTAGGCCCAAGATATGGTTGTTGTGGAATTCGCGTAGGTAGATGCGACGAGGTTAGTAGTACAATCTTTGAAAATCCCAACAGGCTACAGCGGATTCCATGACCAAGAAAAGCCTCTTCTATGCTTGTCCTCAATATCCATAACTTCACGGCATGAACAGATCAAGACTTAGATCCCTAAGCTCAACAAGGCAGGGATAATTAAATGCACCAAGAATGTATGTAGTCCAGTTGAGCCTATATGTTGGACTGAATACCACGATGACACACATTCAAAGTAGGTGAACTGGTATTCACATTCGTTGGATTTGTGAATAATCAAACTCGTACGTGGTTTCAACATATCGTGCGAGAAATATGACCAGCCCAATAGAAATTAAAAAGCTGCAGGGAAAGCCAACTGTGATGTACGTATGACCCTGACGTCTGTCAGCAACAAGCAACCGCGGCGATCCAAACCAAGACTAGCTGACAGGACTCTTCCCTAAGATTACCCCAGATCTCGGGGCAGCTACGTTTAAGGCGACAAATACAAAATAGCGCCCTGTGAAAACGCTTCCACCTCTATTATCACTAGCGACAATGCAGAAGACTTCACTCTAGGAAACAATCAGAAACATGGACAGATGCGCAGCGGAGCAGCTCACTGTACTCGACAGTGACACCTATGGAATGGGGTGGTACTCACACATACCATTTCCTTGTGGTTCGGGTAGTACGCCCTGTCTATCAACGGGAACTTCTCCTTGCCAATCCTCTTCCTTATTTGCAAGAGATGGGCGTACTGAGGAGAGAGAGAGGAAGATGGAGAAATCAGTTGTGGTCGTGGTTAGACATTCACTTGCGCCCCTAGCGGTCTAACAAGATAACGCAAGAGGAAATGAGACAAAGGACCAATGATGCAATGACAATTCTGGATGGACTAGCGTGAAGCATAAAGGAGTAATTGTTTGTACAAGGGGGCTAAAACGAGTCAACTTTATCAATCTCCATGTGTTTTCATGCCAAAATTACGTGACCCCGATGATATATTCAAATCACCAGGGTTAACCAATCAGCAAGGCGGTCATAGTCACGCTAGCGCAAACACCGTGCTGAGCAATGAACACTAACCAAAGACACTCACCACCCAAGGTTTCTCCATGAAGTTGTAGATAGACAGTAGTGTGTTGACACTGGGTATTGCGCCCCATCTGAGCCCGAGTATAACGGACCTGTAGTCTTGGTTAGCGTCCAAACCGCGGCAGTGTTGTCGCACCAACACGAAATCCGGCCGGAAGGACCTACAAAAAACAAGCAATGAGAATAAATAACAAACAGATCGAAGAGGAACGTACGCGTTAGAAGGTCTGTACATGCGGGATATTTCCCTGGTGTCATTAACTCTCCGTCTCCGGTAACAAGAACATGATTAA